>NC_134173.1:61068338-61368338 GCF_964188355.1 Buteo buteo | reverse complement strand
TTTTTACAGTAGTCAACTCTATCATAACTGTAGACTTTATACTTAAATTCTCTTGTAAAAATAACATAGGAAAGTAGAAATACACATACTAATTCCATTTAAAAGATTATGCATTTGTTTCTTACCACCCAGCATATTCCCAGTATCTTTGTGCAACGGTTGCTAATGTAAGAGAAGGCAGAGCATCACAGGACTTAAATAAGTGAGAGGTTTAAAATGGAATAAACTACTGCAGAAACAGAGAGACATGAAAGTATACTCAAAAGTTTCAGCTTATATAAATACACTAATCTAATACAACTAAGAGTTAATAACTCAATTTTCATTTTTCTTAATATAACAAATAAATATGTAGAGGACAGAAAATATGTCATAGTGAAGACTTGCTTGATATTCCTTGAAACAAGGTAGACACTACAGAAATCACATCAACACTGTAGTCCTGTCTAGGTACTGTCATATATCTGTTAGGAAAATATTTGATTAAGTATAATTGATAAAGAAGAAAAGTTTTTCAGCATTTCCAGATGCTCATATACTAATATGTATTAGTTATCTGAGCCATCATTAACATCCAGAAAGTTCATGGCCAAAATTATCACAACTGAAGGCTGAGTTGAGCATTCAGGGTGCTGAGACCCAAACTAGGAAGTCTGGACATCCATAAATTTCCTTGCCCCCAACTCCCATTTTTTTCCCTTACAGCCTATTATTTACATTAATTAATACAGTAAACATCTGATAACCAAGTCAACGTTAATTACAAAAGTGCTCCAATTGTTATAAACATGTCTGATGAAAACAGACTTTTTCCCTGAATGAAAATACATTGTTGAGAAACAAAGTAAAAAATGGATCTTTCTCCTAATTTTTCTCATTCACCTCTATTTTGCAGGGGGAAAAGGAGGGGAAATCATGAAAATCATCGGTTCATTAGCTCTTTTCACCCCAAAATGAAAAATGAATGCTGAAAATATTTTTTTGTCCATCAATTGACATTTATAACTTTTTTTTCTCCTCAAACATTAAAGTAGAATTCTATATCACATGATTGAACATGTCAGATATAGACCTGAGGATACATTTCAGCATATTCCTCACTATTTCACACTGTGCTAACAGCCTACTTGTATAACGTATATTTCTTTGACACTGTTTAGCTCTTCTAACATACCAATCTGTCACTCTTTAAAGAAGTTTTGCAAGGATTTCTATAAGATATGTGATCTTTCACTGAATTAGCACCACAACGAATGCTTCATAAGCTCTGTCAAACAGTGATTTGTGCGGGACTGCAGCAGGCTATTAAACTTATCTTTTCCTAGAACATTTTTCTTTTTCTCAACAAAAGCAGAGAATATTTAAAGTATTTAAAAGTAGAAGCTGAAGGCATGCTGTTGATGTACTTTCTTCATATAGAAATACCAGCAAGTTCAGAGACATGACTGGCATGGCTGTTTCAGTATTAACCTGTCATGTAGAGATAGCCAGAGAAACAGTGGCCTACACAGATATTTAATAAGAAGTTAATTCAAATCTTGAATTATTTTAATGATAAAACTTTCTCTCCCCTCAAATTATGACCATTTCTACTTATACCAATAACAGATTAGTCAAGAGAGGAATGACCCACTTCAGGTAACCTGAAGGGATGGGGATAAAATTAGCTGTTACTCTGGCTGCTAACGTGATTTGAGGGAAGGCTGACTATATGAGTTCAAGCTTATACTGGTTAAAAAAGGAGACTTTGAAGGAAATTACTTTGCAGGTGCTTTCCATCACCGTATCTATAAAATAAGATTAAATGCCTTTTACTGCTTATTTATCAAACACAATTATTTTGATGCAGGAATTACAAAGGAAACACTTTGATCTCTGCTCCTGCAGGACTCAGACTAGAAATTACAAATAGCCCTTTCTGATTTTAAAACCTCTGAAAAAAAAAAGATACCCACAATAGTCCATAGTCCAGAGGCAATAGTGTACTGAATCATGTGCATTACTGTATTATTTACTTTTTCACTATTAGAAAGAAAAAAATTATAATTAAGCACTTTTCACCAAATCCCACAAAGGATAGCTTATATAAAGCAGTTCCCCCTATGCCAAGTGATACTTGCTTATAGAAGGATGTTGGTACATATTCAGCTTGAAAGCTTTTTCATTTTACAGACATTTTAAATCATTCCTGCATAAGGAAATCATATGTTTAATCAGAAAATACACTACTTTCATTCTTCCATGCTTGAGAATTCTGAAAATGTTTTCCCAAATGTGCCAGGGAAATTGCCTCCAGCATATGGCAAAGCACACAAATTTTGAGGCTCGAGAGATGTTCTCTAAGAAACGCAGAAGCTCATGCAATGAAGGTGATAATAGTATGCTGAATACCAACACTAATGTTAATTCTTGCAAAAGGAAAATGATAGCATAATGCTGAAATAAAATAACAGTCACAGATAACTGCTTCCCAAGTGAAGGACATCTGGGAATTCTTACTAAAACTGAAAAGGAAAGGTGGAGTAGATGGGAAAAGCAGATGTAATGTTTTTGTGTTTGGAGTAGAATGTGCTTTTCCTCCCATGTGGAAAGCTGACTGCTTTGGAAGGTATGATATAGTGGGTGCACAGCTCAGCACTGAGTTATAAACCAAAGTTTTATGGAATATAAGTTATTGAAAGGTTTTGTGCTTGCTCTTGATGAATAGCATGTTGCAGATGTTTATTTATTCACATTACTATCCATTAATTTGATCACACTGTCTTTCCTGGTTAATGAATCATCATGTAAGTAATTTGGATGAGATCAGTAATGTTGTATTATTTCACCTTACGCAGTAGAGTCATTAGGCCATAATGCAATTCAGCACTGTGAAATTATCAGGGTAAGTACCATTAAAAGCAGAATCATGCATATATCCTTGACCCAGTATTTTTAAATGTTCTTGTGTCTGGAAATTTTTAATGAAAAATTCATATTATGCCTGAGATGAGCATTAACCGAAGAGACCTTTTCTAATAAAAAGGACTTTGTTAGGTAGCCATCTGCTTCAGACCTTAAAAGTATGATTGTGTTCAGAAAAATGACTCTGAGAATACCATTTTATTATACAAGATCTGCATTTTTTATGTATTTCTGCGTCATATCATAAACACTGAGAAAAATAAAACAGTTTTACTACTATTAGTTGTACACTTTTAATTATAAAATTTCTCTTGCTTAATCTAGCAGCAGTGTTATTAGCTATATTCTGAATGCGGGATCCTTAAGTACAGTTTGATGTAAAGACAAGGGATTACTCTTCCATCCTGACATGGAGTGGAGATTTTATTTCAGCATTTTGATAAAAATATTTTGATTCACAATAAGACATGTTGTATTTGAGAATGCAATATATTTACTTTACATCTATTTATACATTACCACAAATTTACACTCTTGAGGGTATGAATACATATTAATGAAAGCTATGCAATATAATAAAGCATGGCTAACTGAATAAGCTGTATCATATCCACACATAGTCTGAAAGATGTGCTGGTGCATCATGAAGCATTCATGAAAATACTTTAAAAGGAAGCTTGGATTAAGGATTTCAAATTTCACCTGATGCGTTGAGACTTTGAGACTCATAAAAGGGTAAAGAGTTTGTGTTTTCTAAAGAAGATGTTTTGTTGAAAGGATATGATTAGAACATTCAGAAAAGTAATTACAGCAATCTAGTCTTGACAAAACAAAGGCACTGCCTAACCACTACATATCCTACCTATTGAGCAGTAGTCTCAACCTGCCAGTTGAGATTCAGTATGAAATATAAAAAAGACCTCTGAAGAGTTTGGTAATGTCTTCCTGACATCCCAGAAGGCTGATTATGACCCTTTGCCATCAAATACAGTAAGGACATTATTTCTATAAAGAAATGGTGGTCCTGCAAAACCAATTGTGATACAGATTTTGGAGGGAATAATTATTGAAACTTCTAAAGGAAAATTCTAAACCATAACACTTTCTAAATGAAAACTAAATTAAAGAATTAAGGCCCACCTTTCTTTTGTCAAAATGGCTAAAACAAACATTTAGGAAATAGGTACAGGGATATAGCTCTAACTTTGTAAACATGTTTTCTGTAAACAAGGTTGTTAAGGAGTCCTTCATACCAGCAATAATGGTGGAAACCAGGCTGAAATATCACTGTAAGAGACAGTGTGTCCTTGGAGAAAAAGAAGCAGGTAGTCAATGAAGTGATCCAATTGCATCAAACATTTGTACACCTAACAGGGCATTAGAGTGTCTCCCAATAGTAATTCTGTATATAAACATATATATACCAACACATACATATACCAAGCATATGTAATATATATATAAAAATTGGAATTTTATGTTACCACTGATACACATGGAAGGAAATGTTAGTTACTCTGCCAGGTCATACAACAACTCTGAATGTTCCAGGTGCCATCTAGTGCCTAGTCCTCATGTGTCAAAGTCCCTTTCATGAGGAGAAAACTGATTTTTTTTGTGCCCTTTTATGTCACTATCTAATGATATGTCCATGACACATCCCATATCCACATCTTATACTTTAAATTCCAGTTCTAAACCCTGACTGATCTACTGTAGCACAAATAATTTATTTTTATTTTTTTTTTAAAAAAAACAAGTTGAGAAGTTCAACACACCAGAGGTTCTCTGCCTTTAATGTTAAGACTCAATTTGTGAAGAAGGCCTGTGGTGGGGAAACCTTGGCTAATAAGTCAGCTGTGAGGCATGGTTGATTAGCCATGGACATGTGTATGTATCCTCAGACTATATACTGGTCAGTTCAGATGACCTTTGCCAACAGGAAGAGATGTTGCATACTTTCTTTTTAAGACTAGCCAGTCTCTAGTTTATAATAATTTAAACCATAAATCTTTCAGATTAGCCTCTATGACAGTTTAAGAGTCAATTCACTAATTAACAATGCCTATCCGTGCTCAAGTGTCAACTCTTACATTTCTTCTTAAGTCTCCTTAATAAGTCCCAGTACTTTTCCACAAAAGGTGTTTTATTTCATTCTGTTCTCTGCTTTCAGTATTCCTATCATTTTGATTATAAAAACTCTGCATCTTCCTAATATTTGTGTTACGTCTTGCAAAATGGAACCCTAATCTCAGTAGGAATCTAGATATGGCAGTACATCAAATATATAAAATTAATGAAATTTATTTTACTTATATATCTATTCTTGTCTGTGAAATTTGTGTGGAGACACTGTCTATATGATGCCACACAACTTGTTTGTGCTATGACATCCTCCTTCAGTGGGTAAACTGTCTTTTCCTAAATTAGTTTAGCTTTTTATATCTTTGGTTACTGTAAATTCTCCAGATAAGGACAGCCAGTGAGGAACAATGCAACATTTATAAAATACCTAGCATAAGGCAAAATAAGATGAGGCACTGAGGCAACAGTGGAATGAAAATAAATAATACTATAAGATATGTCTTACCATAACTATTAAGAAATGGAAGATGAAATTCTTTTGTATAACTTTAAAAGGCATAGTAAGAAATACATATTGCAGAAGGAATAGCTATATGGTGCAGGTTTTAGGACTATTTTTTATTTTAGATTGTCCTGGGCTCTGAAATAATCTTTGGTCTGTAATTACAACAGACTCTTCCCAGCTCCCTACAGAACAGAGCTATGCCAAAAAAGTGCTCGGAATCACTCCAGTCTAAATGTAACAATCCTGTTATGACTCATATATAGACATACCTATACAGCAATTGGATGGTAGGCAGGGTACATCTGTCTGGGTTTCATCCACCTGGGAAGCTGAACAACCACCACATGTGGCAGATACAGTACCTCAGGCTTTGGACTATACTGGTAGGGTGGAATACTTTCAGAACAGTATGGCTGGAGCAATCTCTGCAACACTAGCAACTCTACGCCCATTCCAAAACTTCATGTAGTCTCCAGTGGTCTTTCTCAATCCACGCACTATGTGAATTTACCTTCCAGCCACATATGGGGTTTAACTGGTGTCCTCAGCAGCTGTACAGGAATTTACTGCAGATAAAACTTTAATCAAAGTCAAGTGGAATTTGGTAAAGGCAAATAAAGGTGTCTGGTGCTGTTAACTGTACAGCTCTCCTAGCTAACTATTTGGTCTTTACCTGTTTGTCATTCCCTTCAGGTAACACTTTAGAAGTGTGTCTGATGGGGAAATGTCAGATTTAACCATATCTATCGAAGCTTTCTGTTGATTTCACTTGGTGCTGTATTATACTGTCATATGGTAAAATCAGTGACTGTCATTGTCTTGTTGCATGGTCTTTCAGCTCTCTAGTGCTGTTCTGTGTCTTCTGCTGATTTAAACAGATATTCCAAAAAGTGTATTGCATGTGAAGGGAATGTATTGCAAACCCTGGACCATTTCTTGTATTACATTTGTCATGCTCACTGTATCAATGTTACTACAGTACTACAATTATCACTTGTTTCCTTCACTATCCTGGAGGGTTTTTTGCTGTACTTCTTGTTGCTGTTGGTCTCTTGCTTGTAGAATTATATTAATGCAGTTCTAATTTACTTAATGCTGAAATGGGTTTGTTCCTATAAAAATAACATATGACTTTAATGCTATAAATAGAAACATTCTTGTGAACTTGCAAAGAAGGCAAATGCAGTGATTGTTTCAATGTACTTAGAACCAAAATCAAGCTCAGTATAAAAATCTACATTTAAAGTTCCCTCAGGACACAGTTTTAAAAGACTGATACTAATCAGTGGCTTTACTTCAGATAATCAAGTTCCTCTGTCATTTTTTTGGCATGAAAATAATTTCAAAGGGAAGAAAAAAGCAAAATGATGTAATTTATTAAAAAATAGGTAAGAAACTATGCAATGTAATTAGCTGTATTATCTTTAGTGAACAGTAGAGACCCTCAGTGAGGTTACTATTACAAAGATACTTCTCTATCAAGAAAGAGCAATTAAGAACAGGAGAAGAAAAAACATGTTTTACCTTGTTTTCCTTTAGAGAAAAAAAAATTAAATCTTTCTCACACTTCCTCTTGCCTACCTATTTATAGATAGATACCAGAATATGACAGTCTCTTTTGATTGACCCACATAAAATGCAGAAAGCAAAAGAAAAACTTCAGAGAAGTTTTGGTTGTTAGACAAACTATTACTGCTGTAAACAAATGTGAATTTCAGAATAGTGACTATTCATTCTGCACTTGTATCTTGAGGTGAGAGGTCTGCTGGAATCACAGAATAACCACTTTTATTGTTGAATAACTACAAAGGAAAGACCTGGACTTTGGGGGAGGTGATTTTTTTCATTTAATCTCTGTTTTATTAAACCTGTATTACTCATGGTAGATCTTTCAAAGCATTCATTTATAATGTCTGTTTCGTTGCTCTCTGAACCATACATATTTATGCAGTGAAATTGCCACTTAGGTATTAAGTTTTTCATTTTTTTCCTTCACTGCACTGATACTGCCTCCTCCAAATTTTTCTTGTGGTTTCCCTGACTCTGTAAACTCATGTGGGACAGGTACATATATGTGTATTTCAGAATGCATGTACAAAGACAATGGTATTTCTATATTCATCAGTTAATTCTTCTAGTCCCTTTTGGATCTAAACCTAGACCATGCTTACTCATATATTAAGAGCAATGTGAATGAGGACAGAACAGAAAAGAAAGTATGCAAAATATATGTTATGAGAAAAAAGGAAAATATTATGAGGTAGAAACTATGCATCTAAGCTACTTTTTTAGTTTATAAAACCTTTGGAAAACTATGTGCAACTAAAATAAACCATTACAAGATTTGATGTAGGTGAATTGTGGACAACTGAATGTCAGGGTACTTAATATTGTTAAAAATGTATCATCTTTCCTAATATTTGGGACTCTTGGAATGTATAGCACTTTATTATATCCACACACATACTACATGAAGCACTTCTGAAGTTAGTCTTGAGTCTTCAATACCAAAGCATTCTTGCTTGTCAGTAAGATAAACTACATATGTGTTGCTTTTCCAAGGGTTATCTGTGTACAGCCGTGTTCTAGTATTTCCAGTTACACTAAGTCCTGTCCCAAAAGGCAACTGGAGTGGTCCCTAGGGTGGTGTATTCCCTGGACCATACTCAGGTTTGTCTGGCAGAGGACTTACTTACTTGTGTAGACACAAATGAACAAGCAGTCTAGGACCAGTGCCATGCAGTAATACAGGAAAATATCCAAACTGACAGTGTAGGGATACCAGGAGTATTCAATTTCAAAAGTAATGAATGAAACAAATATTAGCCTCTTGGGATATTTCAAAGGTTTTCAGTGAGTGAGTACTCATGAAGATATACATTTTATATTGACTGCGTTTCTCACTTTAGGTTGTGAAAAATGGGATCATAGTGATCTGTAATAGCTGTGAACAAAAACTGTAACAAAGATATGGATCAGCCCTTTAAAAAAAGACAGAATTCTTTATGTTCTTACATTTCTAATATAAGATTTAGTGTGTGAAGAACATTAATTTTCAGCAGAGAAAATACAAATAGTTTCCACTGAGCTGAATGCAACGTAATGATACCAAAAATGCATTTTTTACTGGAATATTTGCAAATAATTATTCTGAGTATTTGGACATCAAATTATAAATTTCATGCTTAAACAGTTTAGGGAGGACAGGTGCTACTTTTGATTTTATAAATAACATAAAAGAAAAAACTCCTGACTTAAAATCTGAATAAAAAGAAAGTAAATTTTAAATTTCCATATCTGGTTAAGATTTGTTTCTCCTTGAGTGAATGCTGAGAAGGAGAGGCTCAACTTCTGGCAGCCTTGTTTTTGAAACTATTGTCACAAAGAAATTATATTTAACATGATTTAATTTGTATAGTTTATTAATTACTCTGTATAAGTAAGTGGCTAAATTTCTGCTAATTAAACTCTTTAAAGAGGTGTGTCCATTCCTGCTAAGCAGAACTCTCTGAGGTATATTTTACCTACAGTCTTTCAACAGAATTTCCATTGACATTAATAGTAATTAATGAAATAAAAACTTAATGAAATGCATTGAAGGGTATTTTGATCTCAGTGTTTTATCAACATGTAAAAAAAAATAGAGGACAAATAAGTTCATATGTACCTTGCTTACAGGTGCAATATTGATTTTAAAAAGCATTTTGGGTTTGCACAAACAAACAATGCACATGATTTCAGAGATAACTGACAATTAAATGTAGGACAAAGAAAATTCTTACTTGGAGAGAGATTGAAACAATTGGGACAGCTTGCTTGAAAAAGGAGATGAGTAACAGTACACAATAAAAATGTAAAAAAGTAGGATAGTGTAAAAAATTCAATTATTTCAAAGTACATGAACAAGGAGAATTTCAACCAAATTACAATGTGGCAAATTTAAAATTAAATACTTTTCCATGCTTCATATCATTACTGAATATCAGAATGTCACTAAAGTCAAGAATCTGTGCAGAGCTGAATAAAAATTACAATCTAGTTTGGCAATTCCTGTGTTCCCTGATAGATGACAATCTCAAGGTAACAATCTGTAGCTTTAAATGGCAAGGAGTTGGTATTAGAGTGTCACATTCAGTTTGAAAATAAATGCTACCTATCAAAGGAGACTAATGCAGTTACTTGGTGAATTACAAACACACCCACCCCCCAAAATAATGCACTTGTATATGTTCAAAATGAAAATACTCACAGAAAAAAACTAATGTATTTTAAACTGTACAATTTATTTTCTATTTTATTATCTGGAATCAGGAACAAAATGACTTGAAGGGTTAGAAGTAGCAACATGCTCACTAACTTCTTCCATAATATTAAAAAGTTAAAGAAAAATGCCAAGTATTCTTTTTAGACAAGTTATATAGTATTGAAACTGGAAAATCAGTTTCGTTTTAGAAGGAGGTTGATTTTTAATTAGTGCTTTAAAATATAATATAATTTCATAAGAATATATTGCCTTCTGTGGGTAATTCTTGATGAGACAGCAGTAAGAGTAAAGTAAGCAGTTTTAGGCAGTGACTGTTAAAGGCATCACTAATCTTTATATTCTTCATTTCAAGGGACAAAGAATCTTTTTGTGACCTTTTTACAAAGCACTAAGAAATACAGGCCTCTGAAAGATTTCATCTTCTTGGAGAAGCTGCAAATAAAAACACTGTGTACAGACAGAGTTTTCAAGTTAATATAATATGATTCGTTAAGATAACCAAAATCCACAGGATGATATTCTTACCTCTATTTTGACATGCTATGATGATAAATAATAACTGGAGTGGCATTGAAAACCTTTAAAGGATTTAAGAGAAATCCCTTTGAACAAATATGCAGGAGTCAACTGCAGTGTTGCCTTCTTTGTAAAGCTTGCAAGCAGATTTGAGAACAGGGGAGTTTTGCTGGAGGACAGAACACTTAGCTTGATAAAGCAGTAGTAAGATTATCAACTGTTTAGGTGAGCTTTGAAGTGACCAAGATGAGACAGGCTATCTTTTTACTTCTGTGTTGTGTCCTTGTGCAAGGCAATGAAAGTCAAATCCAGATTCACAGAGTTTATTATGTAAGAGAAAGAAAGAAATAGCAGCAACATCAGCAACTAATCTGCATATTTAACATATTCACATCAAAACATGATTGGTACAGCAATCTTGCAGATGAACACATTGTTAGCATATATTTCATATAAAGCATATATATGTATAGACGTGTATAGCAAATATATGACTATACTGGATTCTTCCTTTTAATAACTGTTACATAGTTTTATTTGAAGGCTGGTATCAGAAATCTAATAATATATCCTAGTTCTTGGCATGGAAGTTTGACAATGTAGCCTATCTCATGAGCCATACTGCTTGCTGAGGCGATCAGCACTGGTGCAGGCGCATTCCGCAGTGGAGCAGGGGTTCATGGCATACAGGAGAGGTTTCCTGAGGCGGAGAAAGCCCAGGAGAGCGCAGAGACCTGCCAGGAGCCGGCAGCTCTCCTGAGGGTGAGCGGCTGATGAGGCATGGGCAGGGCCAGGAGTAACGGCAGCCACACCCCACTCCCACCAAGGGCAGCGCTGTGACCAGAGTGGGTGAACAGGGCGTGGCACATCAGCCAGGGTGTGGCGCCACAGTTTGCGCGGCCGTTGGTGCCCGGGAGGGCACTGCTTCGAAGGAGGGGCATTCCACTGGCCAAGTGGAGAGGCTTGAAGCCCACAAAGACTTGTGGTCAATGGTTCAATGTCCAAGTGGAGAGCAGTGACAAGTTGCATTCCTCAGGGGTCAGTATTGGGACTGGTGCTGTTTAACATCTTTGTCAAGAGATATGGGCAGTGGGATTGTGTGCACCCTCAGCAAGTTTGCTGATGACACCACGCTGTGTGGTGTGGTCGACACGCTGGAGGGAAGGGATGCCATCCAGAGGGACCTTGACAAGCTTGAGGGGTGGGGTCGTGTGAACCTCATGAAGTTCAACAAGGCCAAGTGCAAGGTCCTGCACATGTGTTGGGGCATTCCACGTACAAATATAGGCTGGGCAATGAGTGGATTGAGAGCAGCCCTGTGGAGAAGGACTTGGGGGTATTAGAGGATGAAAAACAAAATATGATCCAGCAATGTGCACTTGTAGCTCAAAAAGCCAACCATATCCTGGGCTGCATCAAAAGAAGTGTAACCAGCAGGTCAAGGGAAATGATTCTCCCCCTCTAGTCCACTCTCATGACACCCCACCTGGAGTACTGTGTTCAGGTCTGGGGCCTTCAACATAAGAGAGACATGGACTTGCTTGCATTGGTCCAGAGGAGGGCCACAAAGATGATCAGGGGGCTGGAGCACCTCCCCTGTCAGGGTAGGCTGGGAGAGTTGAGGTTTTTTGGCCTGGAGAAGAGAAGGCTCCAGGGAAACCTTATAGTGGCCTTTCGCTACTTAAAGTGGGCCTATAGGAAAGATTGGGAAGAACTCTTTAACTGGGATTGTAGTAATAGGACAAGGGGTAATGGTTTTCAATTGAAAGAGGGTAGACTGAGACTAGATGTAAGGAAGAAGTTCTTCACTGTGAGGGTGGTGAGGCACTGGAACAGGTTGCCCAGAAACGTTGTGGATGACCCATCCCTGGAAGTGTTCGAGGCCAGGTTGGATGGCGCTTTGAGCAACCTGATCTAGTGGAAGGTGTCCCTGCCCATGGCAGGGGGGTTGGAACTAGGTGATCTTTACGGTCCCTTCCAACCCAACACATTCTATGATTCTATTCTATGATATTTAAATATGTTAATATATGTGTGTGTGTGCCTGTGTACACATACTCATGAGCACATCGGGGATGCAAAAGAATAATTTAGTTATATGGAACTCAGAAAAAGAAATTAAGACAATACATATATACCCTTCTGTTCTTCCATCTTGTTTCCTTACGTTGTAGATTAGGGAAATTTGCTATGAAACGAAGTACAGGTTTACCTGATTTGTCTGTTCCCTGTTAACACTAGGCTGGTAAGTATACTTGGTACAAGCTTTAAATAGCTCAGGATGAGATTATGAAACCTCTTTTGCTCATATTTGTACAAAATCTATCTTTCTATGTCCATTAAGTAAAGGACTTTAGCAGTAAATGATGGGAAATGTTGTAATCGAGCTATTTATGATGCTGAAACATCAGTCAAAAGTTGAGTGTGGGTACCACCTAGTAAAAATGAACTCTAATTAATGTCCTCAGAGATCAAACTAACAGCAGAGCTGTGACTAATTTTGCATTCTTAGTGGTTTAAAGCTCTGCATTAGAGTAGAAGTCACCCAGATCTATGGTATTCCATATGTTTAAATTAACCAATCTTTTGCTCAGAAATCTATTACCCACAATATCTCATCACTTTTGACTCATTATCTAAAATCTGTTAAATCATTCAACAGCTTCCTGATCATGCTTAAGCTTATGTTTGTTAAAACTTTCTCCTAGTGTTCTGTCTTGAGTAGTTTTATTTATTCTTCCAAATCTGACGGATTCGAATCTGATGTTCTTTCATGTCTGTATTAGTTTTGTTTATTGTTTTGCATTTGTATAACTTGAGTCAGAAATATATCAAGTTCCTTTGTTTCCTCTTCCTATGTAGTAAGTTCTTTGTTATCAATTAAGAAAAATATATTAATATATCTACAGCTGGAGCTTAAGGAAAACCTCTTGCTCATTTTCCTATAATATTCTACCTTTGGATATGTGGGTACATAAGCAGACACTTAATAGACTGTCAGTAATGTCTTTTCAGTGTTAAGAGTTGTATAACATCCATGAAAACACATTATCTGCCTAAAGTTGCTATAATTTGTGTGTTCTATATTCTTCAGCAAAATGCAGTATTGATTTATAAAAACACTATAAGTAATAAAAATATGTCTTCTCCAGAATTACAGAGTAGTTCCTGTGGCAATCCAGGAGTTCCACCAAAGGGTATCTTGTACGGTACAAGATTTGATGTTGGTGACAAAATCCGATACAGCTGTGTAACTGGATATATTTTGGATGGCCACCCTCAGCTTACTTGCATAGCAAACTCTGTGAATACAGCATCATGGGACTTCCCTGTTCCTATCTGTAGAGGTAAGAAAAATGCTACAGTAACGTTCTCGAATATATCCATTATATTTATTAGAATGAACAACTTTAAATCACTATTTTAATTATTAACTTTGAGACTGTGATTAAAGAAAGAAAAACCTTTTTGAATATTTTGATCTGTTGCTCACATATATGATGTATTTCAACATATGCACCTACTAATTTTTAAGTCAATACCCTATTAAAATGATATTTCTCATTTATTTAAAAATGTATGTAATGAAATAAGAACTAGAAACCTAGTAATAAGTAGGACATAAGTGTGTGTGTTCAACACGTTTACAACCATGGGAATGTAATTTTGGGATCCATTAATACTTCTGACTTTTTGTCATGTAGTATCTTGGATACTGAGCAAACAGAAGTTTGAAACTACCAAAACAATTGAGTTAGAGGGACTTCCCCTCATTCTCAGTCAGATTTGATATCTTAAGATTTCTATATAGCATATCCCTTGTATTCTAACAAATACTGCAGGTTAAATCCTTTTCCCTTGCTCACATTAGAAATACAGCAGTAGTTGGGAATCCTGTTTTATGCGTAAATCTTATTTTCTGAGAGTATTAGAGAGAAATAATGTTTGCAGAGTAATGGAAGGAGCTAAGCTGGTAAAATGGAGAAATTATCACTGCTATACACAACCAAATGCAATAAAGATAGTATTTTGATGAAACACTGTTATGTCAGGCAAGCTTGAAATCCTTTACTGGATTCACATGTTAACTTTACAAAATGTAACATTTATATTTGTCTAAAAAATGTGATGCAGTCTTGCAGGGCCTACAAAAACATTCCAACTGAAATTAACATTCTGATAAATTTCTGATTAAAAAAAATAAAATCAAAATTCAGTTGGGTTAAAACCTAGTTAACCAGTACCAAAAAAAAGTAGTTATATATGGGAAATGTGTGTCACTGAAAATACCATTCTATTGTTTCCTATTCTTAGCTTAGAGTTATTTAATATGTTTATCCATGATCTTGAAGAAAATACAAAGTTATTACTGATAATATTATTTCCTAGTAAAATTACTTACAACTCCTGAATCTTCCCCTCCTACTTCCCAGAAAAAATGCTAGCTAATAATGAAGAAGTTACACAATCAAGGCACAAACCCAGATTTTGTTTGTGGAGATGATCATAAAAAAGATTTGATGAGAATATGTTAACTTGCACAAAACTTACGTTTGTAACAAAGTAGAAGGCTAATGGACTACACTGTAGACCATTGTTCAAATTCTTGATCTGCCAATTTTGAAAGGAATTGGCATAAAAAATTGTACTCTTAAATGAGGAAGATGAGAGACTTGAACCTGATGCTTCCACTTGCCAGTCAGTCATCACAGTCAGTATTACACATGCTTTCTTTTGATACATTTTTCAGTAGAACTTCAGATAGATTTTGTTTTTATTCCAAGGGGATGTGAAAATACACAGTGTAAATTTGAACTGGAATGATAAGCTCCCAAAGTAGTCTTATGGTTAAACATAACTCTATTGTGTAAGTAGAAGACTATCACATAAGAATATAAAAACCATATTTCTTTTTATTCATGATTAGAGAGGTCATTATCTGAATAGTGTCAGTCTCTAGGGCAAATAGTTGACAAATTGGAAAGGATTCAGAAAAAGAGGAAACAAGCTCTGTTAGATTTCAAAATTGTTATTTTGTCTAGAGACTGAAGGAACTCAAACTTTTCAGTGCATGTGAAAGAGGATGAAGAGGTGACTTGATTTACTGCAGAAACTCATGCAGAAGGAAAACATTTTTTGGAGAAGACAGTTCTCTAATCAATAGCAGTGAAGAATCTAAGGGGTAAAAGCTTGGCAAATAAAAAATAAAAAAAACCCAAGGTACACATTTTAATAGTGGTGATTACAAATTACTGAAACATAACCTAGGAATGTGACAGATTCTTGATTTAAGATTTAACATCAGGCATAATGGCTTAAAGGCTTAATGCACCAAATTAGCGTTAAGGTATTTTTTGTCGATGTTCAATAAAAAATTTAACTAATTATTTTCAACAGTTCCTTCTATACATCTATGTCTGATATCAGAAACATCTAACTTTACATTTAATACAGAGACCTTTGTGGTTCAATTCTAACGAATTTGTCCTCATTTTGTCTAATGCAATTATCCAACACAGAATTCTGCAGAAGGTCGCTAAAGGTGATTATCCACTAATGAGCTTCTTATCTCTTTCTCTATGTTTGCCATGGAGACTCTCTTTGATTAAACACTCACCTTTAAAGAGTTCCTCTGATAAATGTTTTATTGTTCCCTACCTATGGTCATTATATCTAAAACAGAGAATCCTGAGAAAACAAGTGAAGTGGTGTATAATTTTGAGAGTATATGTGTAAGAATTAATTTTTCTCAACACTAAACAACTTGACTACTGTTTTTTTGGTAGATGGCTAGGTCTCTTCCAGACGTGCATATACAAGTTGTCCATTTTAATATAATTGGTTGGATTCCGGAAACATGTGTGATGTCCTAGGAAATGTCATTGTCTGATTTGTTGGAAAAAAACCCCAAGAATAGCACAAAAGTATGCTTTATTCAATATTAATTTGGGTGGTTTTGTTTGTTTGTTTTTACCTATAGGAAACAAATTGAACAAAGCTCTGAACTTACAACATGCTTAGATGTCAGCAGAGTTAAGCTCATACATATCTTTAGAACATCTGTGTGTAAATGTCATTGTCATCTGCCTCTTGTAACTCAGAACAAGTAAATTTGGGGAGTAATTTTTTTTTTTTTTGAACATTCCTTTTACATGGCCTTCACTTTGAATGAAGAGATCAGGAGGATGTCATGCTTGTGTTTTAGCAATGTAGTTCTTACAGATTGATGTCTCAATGAGGGGAATCTCACTGGAATCAACAGTGCTTTGTACTGCCACAAGCATCCATACGTGAGATCATATTGCATCCTTATGGTTTAAATTTGGTGCATAACACTAATATTTGTATTTTTTTAAGTTACACATTTTGGGGCCAAATTTTTTTCATGAAGAAAAGAGTTATTCCTCAAATGGCTTCCTTTTGCTTTACTAGTTTCCATAGGATTGTATTGCAAAATCAGGGCATATACCTAACAATTGCTTTATTTCATATCCTGTTTGTCAGGGAACATAGTTTGAATAAACAAAGTTTTTCACCTGTCATTTACATGTTGTGACATTCATTAAAATACTGTAATTTTTATTAGATTTACTAGAAGTGCAAAAATACCTTAATTAAAAGAAAACTAAATTGGATTTATTGTGTTGTGGTCAATTATACTGTGCACAACCCATGAGTAATTTTTAAATAAAGTCTTCTTCCCTGACAAATTAATTTTGATAAGGTTGTTTTCAACAGTGAAACATGACAGCAGCTTTATCATATCACCTATTCCTGAGATAACATTGCAGCTTGCAGTTTCTCCATAATGCAGCAAGCTAGAATAATTTACTGAGGCTAATAAATAAGGTTACATTTATACATAATATTGTCATTCTATAAAGGTTATAATAATTAGACACTTTCGTAATCAAGGAAGTATTCTAACTTATATTTTTGAAGCTTTTCCTATTCCAGGGTAAAATAGATATTGTAAGATACTTAATTCTAAAACTGGGGATTTTTTTTAGAATTCAGAAATTTCAAAACTAGAATATAGTTTTATTTGTATTCCTAGAAGTTCTAATAATATATTTTCACCATTTCCTGTACATATAGCTACAAAATATTGGTCACTATAAACCTTCTGTTCTTATTTTTAACAAGAGGCTTTGTTTTTCCACTTGTTTGAATTGACATGCATTTTGGTCAAACAAGTGCACAACCCACTGACTGTAGGTATTTTTTTTACATGGACAAAACGCATTTCTGCTTTTGTGGCTATTTATCTGGGAGGATATTGAGTTATTTTTCCATATTTTGTCATGACAGGTAAAAGACTAAAGCGGTTGTTACTAAATTCCAAGTCTGGGAATTCTGTAATTCCCCTGCAACATATATTTATGTATATATAAAGAGATGCTTATTTCTACCTATCTGTATAGACGTATACTTAATTTCTTCTTCTTCAGTGGATTTATTCCAAATAAACTGGATCAAGATATTTATAAGCTCATATTTTAAAAAGTGATCTAACTGGTGTCAAATTTGAATATTAGAATATTCAGCTCAGTGTTGAAGTATTTTGCTATTTCCTGTGTGCAGAACCCACCAGAGAGGAAAACTGGTTAATTGCAAGTCATTGGTATAATTCTGTGACTACATAGACACATGACTATACAGTATTTCAAATACCTGCTGTAAATTTTGAAATAAAAGTATACCTAAGAGTCTTGTAGGCCCTCCAGTACACTTTCTTGAAGGGCTATATCTGTTTATATAAGGCCTATAATAGTATGGAATTTCAAAAAAAAAAAAGGAAAAAAAAAGAAACTTCATATAACTACCAAGAAGTATTCATATAACAATGTAAATATTTCACAGACTGATTTGGTTGCAGGTAGGTAAATGATTTTATGACAGTGTGGCAAATAGAACCTAGTAATATAAGCAGTAAATAAGCTGACTCTGCCTTTGTGTCTTTGTTGTAAGCAGGGCTTTGTAGGCTGTGGAGAGAACAAAGCAGGAGATAAAGTCAAAGTACTGCACTTGATGCCATGCAGTGCATTAACTAGTGGATCTGACAATATACACAGAGGAAAGTGAAGTGCACTAACTTAAAAGCAGGAATAAATTACATCTCATGGGGAATGAGCATTTTTTTGTCTGAAGCCAGTTCTTATATACAAGCAGTTGTTGCTGCTTATTCTTGGGAAAAGCCCCAGTATAGCTGTGTGAGACTGGATTAAAAACATCTTGGATTATTTAAAAAAAGTTAAAAAGAAAACCAACAAAAACATTTTGTAGAATGATATATTTGTGTATAAGACAAGAAGATGACATGACACTAAGGAATGAACAATTTTTCAGATTGCTACACAGGTCCTTTTTGGGACAATATAAATCAGTGGCTTAGAATGGCCAACACTCTTATGGTTGGTATATTAAAAAATGTAAATGGTCTACAAATAGCAGTGATGCTCACCTAAAATTAGAGAAGTTAATTAAAATTTGGGGAGGGTGGGGAGAAATTATGGAAAAGGTCTACCAATTTATTGAAAGAGTAGTATACTATATATGTGTGTTTTCAAGTAGAATGCTGTGTGCTTTCAACCAGGGTCCAGAAGCTCTGCAAAATAATACACTGAATGACTTTTTTTATGAAGAAAGTTACATTACCTTTTGTTGCCTTGAATTTTTGCAATAAAAGAACTTTGAGTGGTCTAGTTATCTTTAAAATGTGTAATTTTTAGAATCAAACTTTTGCCTCTATGAAAAACATTGAAATTGCTCTCTAGTATACCCTACCATACTTGTATTATCCCATTGTATTAGTGTTATTGTCAGGATAGTATCTGGTTATCATTATCAGTCAGGGACATTTCACATAAATACAGTCTACTTATGTGAACAAATATATCTGAGCCTGAAGAATAGGAAATCCCCACATGAATTTTAACCTGTGATCAGATCCATGGATTTCTTATTATTCAAAGTAGTGGTGAAGCTTACTGAATTATTTGAAGCTACTCTAAATCATTACTGATGTGTTGTGAACTAGGAAATTGGTACAGAAATGTAGATGTTTATTATATTAGAATTATCATATATTCCTAACACTAATGCTAAAATTTACTAGTTTTACTGTGCTAATAATAACAATATTAGCCTTACTAATATATATGGTGTCTGTTAAATTGAACTCACTGAAAATATACAAGCAATAATAATGATCTAACATAGTACGCATTCCTTAACCAAACAATATTATTTGTGAGAGTTCTGATTGGTTTTAATACATTAGATTCATGTCCAAAAGCTGTGTTTGTTCATTTATGATAATGATGGCCACATAACTAAGTTTTTATGATGGGTGGAGAACTGGAAGTACCTGTTATGCTCACCTGTGAAAACTTAGTGTGTAATGATGTGCTACTGTAGTAGTGATGATACTTTAAAAAAAAAAATCATTACTAATTTTCAGAAAGCAAACTTCATATGGAAACTTTTTAATACAAAGAATTTAATTTTATTAGTTTTTTTTAAATCAGGATTTAAATGTTCACAAGGTGATTAAGAGATATACAGAAGATTGGGATATAGTTAACAGATTAGGAAGCAATCCAAAACATCTTAAAATGTTTTCCTTGTCCTTTCATTAGAAATGTATATATCTAGGTCAGAATATTCATCAGAATATCAGAATCACTCTTTCATTTGGTTTACATAGTTTGCCTTTGCACATCCTCATGGGGTTTCAGGAATTCCTATCAGTAGTGAGGAAAGCTGTCCTAAGACCCATTGGAAATTTACATTAGCAGTGTGCAAACCCTCAACTGGTGTGATATAGTCCAGAATAAAAAGGTATTTGGAACAAAGTAAGTAGCATTCACCAGTGCAGTAACCGTCTTAATTTGAAAAAACAGGCCTCTTAAATTACATCTCCAAGCAGTATATAGAGGACTGGGGAAAGCAACAGAACTGAACCGTTTCTAAATAAATTAAATTATGTTTAGAAGAAGAAAGAGAGTGTATGTAATTATTCCAGAAATAGAATGTTTGCAGGCAGTTGTAGTCACACAAAAGTAAGGAAAAGACAGACATAACAATGCATTATCTTGCTACTTTTCATGGAAAAAGTACCAATAAGATCAAATTTAATAACAGAAGATTGTTATAACAACTGATACAGACAATGAAGATGAAAAAAGAAAGACCAGATTTTAAATTCAAGAAATCTAACCCAGTACTGAACAAAATAAAACTTCTTGAATATGAAAATGTTCGAGCCCACAGTTGTGTTCAAGGCTGCGAATTAGGACTTCTTACAACAAGTGGGGGTAGTTAATGAAAAGCTTGAAACACTGTTTTTATCTCCTGTTTTCTTAAGAGTTTTCTTTAGCAAGGACAAAGGACATAAAAGTAAATGATGCATTGACCATATTCACATATACTATTGAAATTATGTTGCAAAATTGTCACTGAGGACAACATAAAAGTGAGAATTATACCTGTAATTGAAAGGGGGAAAGATTACTCTGAAGGATCAAGATGAGTGAATGGGAAGGAGAAACTTGGAAAAGTAAAATACTGGTTTAGGATGGTAACTGACAATTTGAAAAGTTTGTTTTGGTAATATGTACAGTGCAGTCATCAAAACACAATACTAGAGGTGTTAATTCCAGCAAAGCCCCAGTCTTTCACATGTGATTTAAAACTAATTTCTAATCAAGTTTTTTTGTTAGAAACCCCTAAAGACAATTTTAAGAGGAGAGGTGTTAAATGTATATAACTCTAGCTCGATTCCAGTTTGGGCTAGTAAATTCTGCTTATGCTAGGTAATTGTTTCCTTATAACATCTTAGATTTCTCTTAGGTTCATTTTTTATGTGGTATTCCTGGATTAATCCTTTCTAGTGATAAATTAGCATAAGTAATATTTGTAAAATAATCTGAGATACTTTGAAAGTAATTACTGGTAAATTCCAGGTTCATTAACTCACTTTACTAAAATGCTTAATCCAAAAAGCTTTTGCTGCCATAGGCTTTTAAATAGACTAGTATATTTTCCTCAGATTATTGAAATTATGGCTTGATAAAAATTTCTGTATCTCTCACTTTCTGCCTAAAATGAGAATTTACCTGTGTGTAAATGGAAATTGTGAAAATATTATTCAGTATTTAAGTAACACTTTACAAACCCTGATTTATAACTCAGTCGTAATTAAGTCTGGAAGGCAGAAGTCATAACAAATTATTTTCCTGAGAAGTCTTTAAAGCCCTTCAGATATTACTCCAAGAGAACAACTGATTGCCAGTCGTGTTTTTTGCAGGCAAAAGATTTCATTGCTAAAATTCTAGCATGACATTTTAGCATTCTTCAAGACTGCATCTTTATTAACCGAAAGAATGATTATTGATTTGCCTATGGAACATGAATCTTGCTCTTCAGCATTAATTAATCTTCTTGTTCTCAGCATTGGCAGGAATATTGCTGGTTTATTCAAATACTAAGACAGCATTGTCTCTGTCCTGTCAGATGGATTTCAGATTGGTAGACTGTTTTTAAAGAGAAAATATTTAAAATTGTCCACTGATGAAGGAGTCTGAAGATGGTTCAGTTGTGTTACAAAAATAAATTTAGAATTTCACAAAATTTAGTCATCTTTTTATTCAGCTCTGCAAATTCAGTTAAAAACAATCTATAAATACAATGCTATAAATTGTGTTGACACTGGAAGGGCATTTAAATGTAATAGAAGCTGTAGCAGAGTTTTATTACATGTGTATGAAAGATTCCATCATATTTAAGGTGGCCAAGAAAGGCCCAGCAGCACAGACTTAATCTCTTATAGAACTGACTGTAATGAACATATAGGTAAGAGGTCTGCCTTGTTAACTCATTTATCTTGTATGATGGCCTTCTGAGTTTTGTTCGGGATGAAACCTTTGATAGTAGATCTGTACAAATTTAGCACATAGCATTTCTTTTACATTTCAGTCAGTTAGTGGAACTGACCTTATTTCACCAGAACAGAGAGTTTATGAGCCAAAGTTCTCTTTGCTGCTCTACATTGTTGTCGTGACCCGGGCTGGACAGACCAGGGAGTCATGTTGAATTTGGAATTCGCTCAGGCTAAATTACAGTGAAACGACACCAAAGGATCAGTTAAACATTTTATTCATGACAGAAGCAAAATGAACTTGGGAGGCATAACAGGAGGTGATGGGGTCTCTCACAACAGGAATTGGCATCAAACTACCTTAGTAAATGGTGTAACCCTTGATAACCATATACAACAATTCAGGGGATAAGGAAAGCACTCCCGTTGAGTCACGAGGTTCAGAGCAGACCTCCTTGCTTTCTAGACTCCTTCTCAGAGAAGAGCCTAGGGGAGGCTGGATCCACTCCTAGTCCCAGACTTGGTCAATGGCTTTATGTCTTAAAGGAATGAGGTCTAGGGGTTATGGAAAAGGAAAAAGAAAGAAGAGAACAAGACAGAGAGAGAAAAGGGGAGAAAGATTTCACTGGTCCTGGGTCCAGCGTTGGTCCAGTCAACCAAGGGGTCCAATTCTGATGGGCTTGCACACCTGGGGCTTCAGTTTGTGCCCTTTTATCATCCCTGCCCATCCTTCAGGCAGGCACTCGACCTCATAAGGCTAATTAGGTGTAACCTTTGGGAAATGGGTCGGTGGGCTTAGGGGTTCTTTGGGGAGTAACTTCCCCTTCCCTGCAGATGTGACCATTGTTTGATCTTTGTACCAGAACAGCTTATCAGAACAGTGTATCAGAACAGGGAGTTGCACACCCTCTGGCACGCCCTCCCAACCCTGTTGCTGATGTCTGTGCTGATGGTTGCTCAGTGGCTGCTTTTCACCTTGGTTCCTTGCTGGGCAGGGTTCCTTGTTATGCAGAGTTTGTCTTTAAGCAGAACTTGCCTCACCACAATGTTTGAGACATCAACTCTTTCAGTCTCTCACAATCATAAAGTTGATTTTGGGTTCTCCTAAGACTGTCTGGGAGGGTGTAAAAAAACTTTAACTGTGAGAATTTAGGATCACTAGTTGCTTCATCAGTTTAATCTTCCTAATCCCAATACTTTTAACACTGGATGGTATTTTACACTTCAAAGAAACTTCCCGCTGTACAGTTTTCGTTGATTCTTTCCATGTCAGAGTTCCATCCTGTCTTTCATTTTGAATGTTTGATGTTATGTCCCAACATTATATATTTTGCCTATTGTCTATTACTTTTTTTCCCATACCATTGTAAGTATGTATATTTGTGGTGGGTTGACCCTGGCTGGACGCCAGGTGCCCACCAAAGCCGGTCTATCACTCCCTCCCTCAGCTGGACAGGGGTGAGAAAATATAACAAAGGACTTGTGGGTCAAGATAAGGACAAGGAGAGATCACTCACCAATTACCATCACAGGCAAAACAGACTTGACTTGGGAAAATTAACTTACTACCAATCAAATCAAAGTAGGGCAATAAGAAATAAAACCAAATCTGAAAACAACTTCCCCCCACCCCTCCCTTCTTCCCTGGCACAGCTTCACTCCTGGATTCTCTACCTAACCCCCTCAGCGGCCTAGGGGGATGGGGAATGGGGTTTACAGTCAGTTCATCACACGTTGTCTCTGCTGCTTCATCCTCTTCAGGTGCAGGAGTCATGACACTCTTCCCCTGCTCCGGTGTGGAGTCCCTCCCATGGGAGACAGTCCTCCACAAACTTCTCCAACGTGGGTCCCTTCCATGGGGTGCAGTTCTTCACGAACTGCTCCAGCATGGGTCCCCCACAGGGTCACAAGTCCTGCCAGAAAACCTGCTCCAGCATGGGCTCCTCTCTCCATGGGTCCACAGGTCCTGCCAGGAGCCTGCTCCAGCGCGGGCTTCCCACAGGGTCACAGCCTCCTTTGGGCACCCACCTGCTCCGGCGTGGGGTCATCCCCGGGCTGCAGGTAGAGATCTGCTCCACCGTGGACCTCCCTGGGCTGCAGGGGGACAGCCTGCCTCACCAGGGTCTTCCCCACAGACTGCAGGGGAATCATCTGCTCCGGCACCTGGAGCATCTCCTCCCCCTCCTTCTGCACTGACCTGGGGGTCTGCAGGGTTGTTTCACATGTTCTCACTCCTCTCCCCAGCTGCAGTTTCTGTGCTGCAGCAACTTTTTTTCACCCTTCTTATGTATCTTATCCCAGAGGCACTACCACCATGGCTGATGGGCTTGGCCTTGGCCAGCAGCAGGTCTGTCTTGGAGCCAGCTGGCATTGGCTTTGTCGGACATAGGGGAAGCTTCTAGCAACTTCTCACAGAAGCCACCCCTGTAACCCCTCCCCCCCCACTACCAAAACCTTGCCACATAAACCCAGTACAATATTTTAAATTTTTGTATCTATGTCTTAGAACTTTTTGAAACTCTTTAAAGTATCATGAAAAAAAAAAAGTCTTTGTTTTTGAGACCTGCTAGTTCCCAGATTTCTCTTCTTGAGTAAACCATGAGGTAAAAAGAAACCTTGTTCAATATCAATGCTTCATACAAAGTAATCAAGTTGAAAAGAAAAGAACTTTAAACTAGGAGCCATAGGAAACAGACGTTTTGACCCACATTTAAGTCAGGTAGCAGTGGACAGGGGTCAAAAGCAAAGGGTGCAGAGTGATAGGAATATGGGAGACTTCACAAATGATAAAGCAGGATGAAGGGACATCTGCCTCAAGTGAGCTTGGGATACAAGCAGGAGGAACTGCAGCTCCACGTGTAGTCACGGAACAGGGGTGCTGTTGGAGTAACTGAGACATGGTGGAACAGCTCACGTGGCTGGAGTGCGGTAAAGGATGGGTACAAACTCCTCAGGAGAGACAGGCAGAGAAGATGATATGGTGGCATCTGTGTGCAGCAGCAGCTGGGATGTATGGATCTGCTGTTGGGGATGCAGAATGGGCTGGTTGAGAGCTTATGGATCAGGATCAGAGAACAATAGAACAATTGGAGAACTCGCATTGGAAGTCTGTTACACACCACTGGATAAGGGTGAGAAAATGTGTGAAGAGTTCTTTAAACAGCTGAAGGAAGTCTCTATTTCACAGACTGTAGTTCTCATAGGACTTTATCCTTCCTGATATATGTTTAAAAGGCAATATAGTAGGATGCAAACAGTAAAGATTTCAGAAGATCTTAAAGAATTTATACCTACCTTTCACAGGAAGATTTATTCCCAGTAGGTATTTGTCCAGATAGTCCTTTAAAAACCTTCCCATTTTCCAAAGGCAGTGGTTTCCCATATTTTATTTTTAATATTATTAGAAATGGTTTTTATTTTTTATTCCACTTTTTTTTTTTTTTGCTAAAATTTAAGCATGCTATCTTTTTCCTGTATATAGCTTTTTACCTGTGCACATCAGAAACCAATGATCTTCTTCTTTGCAACTTCATTTTACTTGTTTAGTTTTGGTCTTCCCTTCCATAACTACAATAATCCTAATGCACTCTTCCTTCACAAGTCATGCTTTTCAGACCACTAGTAATTTTTGTTCATTCCCTCTAGATTGTTTTTAATTTATCCATGCTTTCTTTTGAAATGTTGGGCCCCAATTAGCAAAGAATGGATAAGAATTTTTGTAATTCATTGATCACAGTTCATAGTTACAGAATGCTCTATTCTGCTCTCTGAGATGCTGGTGTGTCCAGTTATTCACCTAGTTAGTCTATGAGGGTTATTTTAATTCTTGTTCCACTTTTAAAATAATATTTTTGGTTTTAAATACCATTTTTAACAAAGAATGTTATCTTTTTGTATTGCC
This sequence comes from Buteo buteo, assembly GCF_964188355.1. Classification (NCBI taxonomy): domain Eukaryota; kingdom Metazoa; phylum Chordata; class Aves; order Accipitriformes; family Accipitridae; genus Buteo; species Buteo buteo. Next base: position 61,342,282 of record NC_134173.1, on the reverse strand, counting down.
CATGGAATGAAGCACTTGTGGTAAGGCACAAATAAAAGGTCTCCAGGAGCTGTAGACAAATCTGGCTAAAGTCCCAGAATAATACTGTGTTTATTTACTGCAATCTACAAATCTCCAGGCTGGCCAAAAATACAGTGCCAGATTCCAGTTTTCTAACTACATGAAGTAAAAACCAAAGTGCATGCACTTTTGGGAATAATGTTGTGGTTTAACTCTTCATTTACTCCTATTTCATTTAATACAAATACTGAAAAAGAAATATTTGGAGATTCAGTCCTCCTGCGTCTTTGGGCATCAAGTGAAACCACTGAGGCACTGACTACTTCATGTCAAACTGAAAGTATAATGAAAATTACATTCTATGTATTTGTCCATCTGAGCAGGATTAGAAAAAGCAGAGACTTATGAATAATGATAAATGATCATAACTTCACAAACAAACTATTTTGGGAATTTTCCTCTCATTGGGGATGAAAGTTCAAAAGGCTTCTGTCACTTATTCAAGCCATGTGGACATCATCCATACACCAAGAATTTTATAAAGTGTTCATTTTCTATCATTACAGAGAACACGAAAGACTGAGGTAAAATTTTATAATCATTAACAAACACTAGCACCCCAGGAACCTGGGAAAATCAAATTAAGTTGTCTGATACTCACTGAGCTAAGGTTTATCACTCATAAATGATACAGCAAATGGATTAAGAGTACTGCGATTAAGAGTACTGCTTCACTGAAAGGAGAAAGCAAAAGAATGAACAGCAGAATAATCACTAACTGGCTGCTCCAGATGCTCAAAAAGTACAATAATGACAGTTCTTCTCTCTTCTCATCCCCTGATGATGCAACTGCTAGGATAGTTGGGTCTTTTCATGTAACATGCAGTTATGCATCACTCATAGTACAGGATTAATAATTCCAGGGTGCTGTCATCTTCCTTGTTTAATTGCCTAGCTTCATTTAAGACACAGCTAAGTCAGCAAAGTCACTTGTCAACTGTTTGCTCTTTCTAGCTGTTCCAAGCAGCCAGGCTTGCTGTAGTTATTCTGGTATCTCCAGATGCATGGTTACTCCATTATTCACTTTTGCTGGTCACTGTAGATCTTCAAGTAAGCTTGAATTGTGTAAGAAAATTGAGTATATATAACAGCTATATGTGTGTACTTAGAAAAATCGCTATTATTTAAAAAGACCTCTTAAAAGGGACTCTGATCCATCACCTTGCAAATTTATGACTTGCTTTCTGAGTCTGTAACCTCTTGCCTTAAATTAAGGTCAGCCACTGCATGCCTCACACTCAGGCATAGTTTGGTGGCTGTTTTGGGTACTATTTTTCATGTTATTACTGGTGTAACATTTTCTTTATTACAGTCTTGTTTTGTTTTGTTTTGTTTTAAATAGAAATATACTCAACTATGATAAAAAAAAAATAATAATTCAACATATGGTAGACCTGTTCATCGTCCCTTTCACTTATCCATCCTTCTTTCTGTCAAACATATCAATAGAGCAAGATCCTCCCCTTTTGATCCTATTTCATCTGGAGCTGCCTGGAAGAGTGGCTGAATATTTCAGTCATGTATAGTTCACATAATTTTTTAATTTTTTTTTACAGTAAGCTGTGTTTCATTTCACTTGCAAATGGCCTTATGATCATCACATGAAAGATATTATAAGTTACATATTTGTGAAATATGTGGGACACTACCTCGTTACTATCATTGTGTTCTTTTTATTTCTGTAGGTATCAATTAAAAGGCATTTCCTTCTCTGTGCTAAGGATAATTCTCCTAAATTAAAACCAGAAAGAAGCCCCCCACCAAATGCCCTTACTGATGCAGCTGTTCATATGCAATATTACACTTCTTTCACTAGCAAAAAAAAGAAAAAAAAAACAACCACCACAGTGATTTTTACAATATTTTTCTTTATTTCAGTCTCAATAGTGATACATTTTTCTGTTTGTCCAAAAAGCCTTGATAACCCGGGTGTTCCTTTTCACATACATGTAATCATTTCCCACTGTTATTTAAAGAATTGTAGTTATCAAAGAGACCAGAGTGCACTCCATGCTTCTTGAGTTGAATTTCAGATATTCCAGGATGACAATTTAACTCATTCATTTTATGTAAGAGTACAAAACTGGCAGCTAAGACTGAGCTTTTCTAGGATTTGGAAAGTTCAGGATAGTTTTCGATGGCCTTTCTGTGGCGAGACCATCCATTCAAAAATTCATAGAAGTACAGGTGCTTAAGACCTTTGCAAAAAAGTTATTTCTGTTCTTCAGTACAAATTTTCCTTTACATCCCTAGTCACTTGTATTTGGAAATGATACTACAGTATTACAGTTAAGCAATGTAGTGTGTAAGTGTATGAGTTTAGACTCCTGCAAATTTAACTAAGTAGTTTCCTTGGACAGACCTTGATTTTATTATTTATTTTTACAGTATTAAAGAGCTAAAAAGAAACTAAGGAAATAGATTTCAGATATCTCTAAAAGCTGTAGCTGGAATGTATTTTTTTAACCAAGCCTTTTCTACATTTTTATCCTTTTTTTTCTTTTTAAGGAAGATTATATTAAAAACCTTGAACACTGAATGAATTTTTTTCTCTGAGGTCCTAGAACATACACAAAAAAATTATTTGAACTCATTGGATTAGTGCTGTGTAATGGAATTACATTGTCAAAATATATCCATGGCTTTTTAGAATATAATTTCTGTATTTTGGATCATCTATTGAAGCACGTGACATTTGTTTTGGAGCTTTGGAGTTTTCAATAAGAGTCAGGCTATCCAATGGCTATGTTACTCAGCAGGTTATGTTTTACTGGTTCTTTCAGTGTTCTGTAATTGTTAAAAACAATGATACCATATGCCTAACATGATATCTGATTTTTCCTCTGAACTGCGATTCTTCTTAGAGCATGCATAACTACATAAGGGAATGTTCATGTTTGTGAACAAGCTTCCTGCTGACTGCTTTTAGTTTTGACCGTTAACACTTCTGGTATGATTGTTTATCAAACTTATTTTAAATAGTACATAAGCTACTAAGACATTATCAAAATGTAAAAACATGCAGCATACATACCAGTTAAAAACAGCTTAAGGTGAAATGCCTGCATAACATAGGTGTGTTGAGATGGAAAGGAGAGAGAACTGAGAACAACTTTGCCTCAGTGCATTGACACAGTATTTGGAGCAGAGATTTAACCTTCTGATTTATCCTGCAAGAAACTTTTTCTGCTAGTACATAGGTACTGTAAAGCCTTGGTGTCTGTGCCCAATTGTGAGCTCAGATTCTCCTCCAGATAAGTCAAATTCAGCAGTAGGTACTGGGTAGGTGGGTGGGGAGGAAGTCAACTTCTATTGAGCAAGTGGGTTGATTTGAATTAGAATTTGTTGTGGATCCAATAGTGAGCCAGGGAATCTATATGGTAGCTTGCCTGGCACAGTAATGCCTTCTGAAAGGCTGTGCAGAACCCATATTCAAGAATAAGGACAGGGAATAGAGTGATGTGGATGAAACAATTTAATAGTGCTAGATCAAAAAGAAAAGAGATTAATTTTAAATGCAGATAACTGGTGGTAATACTTATAAAACCGCAAAGGCTATACAAAGTAAAAAAGACAGGGAAGTTGGATGTTGAAAAATAATATAATGCATTGCTAAATGGGAATTCTTCCAATTAACTTAATGGTGATGGTAACAAGCAAAAAAGAAAATAACAGGGGATGCAGGCAAGACTAAGGATTTGAAGGATGATGCTGCAACAGAGACACTAGACTATAAAAAGGAAAACCTTTTATAAGAGTGTAAGCATTTTGGAAAGGGAAGACTTTAGCTAGGAAGCCCACTCTCTGACTTCCCTTTTAGTATATATCTGAATTAGTTTTGTATATGGGATCCATAGTCCCTTTTTCCCGTCCTACCTTTTACAGAACTCCTAACATGACTCTGGTAGAGCATATGTAAATCCATGATGATATGCATCTGCCCAAAAATCTGTCTTTCAGAGCTGTAGTTTTCAGGCATTTGTTCTATCAAATTTTCTGCCTCCCATAACTCTGGAGGCATCCACAAGAAATGCAAAAACATTGCTTTAAGTATCATAAGCTACTGTTGCTTTACAAACAGTATTTCTTCAACAGCACGAGCTAATTCTTAGATTCCAGATATGATTTCTGATTTTGGTCAGTGAGTGAAATTATTTTACAGCTTTTCCAAGCTCTGTTCACTGGAAAAACTACAGGTTAATCTGGTTTTGCAGTACCTTCTTCAGTCTGTGATAACACAGTGGTGTTTACATGGCTTGTTTCTCTGTTATGAATACTACCTTTTGCTCACCACCTAGAGTCTTAAATATATTGCTTGGCCTAAGGTTCATATGTGCATAGAAGAGCCAGACAAAAAGGGTCATGTATCCTGAAGTGCTGAGCATGACACTGCACGTTAATTCTGTTTGTTTTCTTCTACTGCATATAGACTTAGAACAATCCTAATTTCAGTTATTTTTGGATTAAATTTGTTTGTATCTCATGTCTACCCTGCTATTTGTGAGACTACCTGCCATTTTGAACAACGATGCTATAATGATCTTGCTATTAGCCAAATTATTTTCTCTCAGACATAAATTCCAACACTGCATATTATCTGCTTTGTGCCAGCACTATGGAGATGGTTTACAGACATTAGTGATTCTGTAGCCCTCTAGTCCCAGAATAAATTAGTGTATAATCTGCACGTTGTCAGCTCAGGAGTTGGCAGGCTTGGTAGACTCTGCTACACTTCAGCTGTTTCCTGGCTAGGCTAGCACATAGAAAGTCCAATTGAAAGACTTTCTAAATGTGCACAAATAATTACACTAAAAGCTCCCTTTTCTGTCATCCCCAGTATTTCACTTCAATCTTTCTAAAGATCAGTCTTCCTTCTTAATTTTTGTACTATCATTTGCATAACAGTCTGAAAGATCTATGGTCCACATCAAGAAGCTGCTAGTAAAGAGCTTTGCCATCAATATATAGATACATTATGAATAATAGCTTGAAACTTATCAGCAACTCCTGGAATGTTAACGGAACAAGTTTATTTCTGGACAGTGTTCAGATACCTCTGTTAGATTAGAGCTCAGTCAGTGGATCAATATTACACACTTTTATAGAAAAATATTTAAAAACTGAAGGTATAAATATAAGCATTAAAAATAACAAACAAACAAACAAATTAACTTCCTTAAGTTAATGATGCCTGTCATATAACTTGTAAAATGAGGAAAGAAAATGGAATTCTGGAACAAAAATACATTTTTCTTTTGAGTCGTATTCCCTGCCATGTCATGTATTTATTTAGGGAGTTCTGAAGACAAACTGTTCATGTCTAAGTATAACATTTGTCATAGCTACCTCCAAAGATTTCATGTTGTTAAACTACCACTTCAGTTTCATATGAAAATCTAAAGCAAACCAAAATAGCAAATGAAGATAAATGAACTGATTAAGTCACAGACACTTCTAGCAGGTAGGTAAACAGTCAACACATAATTTTCAAGGTCTCGTAACAGCCCCCCCAGAGGCTGCAAATCTTGGTGCAATTTATTTTGTAACACTATAGATTAAAAATTCAGAAAACAATCGACAGTATTTAATGTGAACAAATATTTGACAAGCAAAGTAGAACTGTGCAAACTGAAGCCTTTTGTAGAATCTGGAAATGAGGAGTGCATAAAGACTGTTTTGCAGAGCTGGCTAATGAGGATGAGTATGAAGGTCCATCTAAGTATAAGACTGAAGTACAGCCTACCCAAAAGAAAGCAAGGAACTCAGGATAGCCCTGTCTTGAGGTCACAGGCATCAGGCAACTATTTGCAAGTGCCTGAAGAGCTGGTATGTGCTGTGTTTCAGGACAACTCCATTAACAGCAATTCTGTGTATGATGGGGTGTTTTTCATACATGAAGCAAGTCTAACACTTTGTACATGCATATGTGTATATGCAGGTTATTTCTTTTACTAAATATGCAGATAAATGCATAAAAATGAGAGTATTCTCACTAAGCTTCTATACAAAAAGAAATGCTGCATTGTTTGCGCAGATTGTCTTGACACTAAATGTGTTAGATGGCTGCGTTCAATTCTGCTCGAGTAGATTTAGGAGGTGTTTCACAGGGTCATTTGGAATAGTGTACAATATTGCTTCTTAAAATTTGGATTACTTTCTATTTATATTATTTAATTCATTATTTCTATATTTTATATATTTTTACATATATTTATATATTTAAACTTTGTGTAACTGTAGAATTGGTGTAAGTCAACCTAAAACACTACTTTCTCCTGTGTAGGGTAGTTGCATGTTACTTTGTTTTCCTTTTCTTCATGAAATGTATCCTCTGTACTTCTCTGCCAATATAAGCCTGGTACTAAGTGAAGAGTTGTGCTTAAAAACATAAAACAAGTTGTTGCTAGACAATTAGGAAGCCTTGCATTATTTGATCACCCGTTCCCTAGAGGATTCTATCCAGCACACAGGCAGGGTTTCCATGGAAACAACAACCCTATTAAAACCTCCAAGAAGTCCTGTCTTTCTCCAGTTTCTCCCCCCCTGCCTCTTTTTTAGCTAGTTTGTATTGTGCATAAGCGTTTCATTTCAAAAGGTGCAATAAATGGAAGAATTTCATCCCCTCATTAAATGGAATATATTGCTTTCCATAATAATCTCTGAAATTCTGTGGACCAAATGTGTTGCTCTCCTAATTTTAGGCAGTTTTACATTAGAGGGAATATGGCTTTTCCTTTACCAAGGGTGAAGGAGGAAAAGTGACCAAGATCGCTATTTTTCTGTTATACATACTTTTTCAGTGGTTAAAAAAAAAAAAAAAAGAAAAAAAATACAAGTGCACTTCCATGGCATATGACTTATGTCAGTTTACTAACTTGTTTACTCCATCTCTGAATTTCCATAGTTCTTAAAGAGTACTAAGACTCAGAGTGTGGGTTTTTTTTCTTGGACTGAAATGTTTGCATTTAAACATTTCTGCTGGGCTCTGAACTATGTGTATGCAATTGAGACATTTGATGGCAACTCCAGAGAACTCATATTTGCAAAAACATATTTTTTAGCTGAGAGAACATTTTAATGAAAGATTCATTCAACAGGATAGCAGTAAATGCATTGTTAAATCTATCTTTGTAATGCAAATGAAGCTGTGTTATCTTACTAATTGAAGCATCATATTCTGTTACGGGATTTAGGAAAAATAAGCATTTAAGGAAGTCTGCTTTTTTTTTCATAGCTTCTTGCATTTCTCAAATGTGCATTTCTTCTCATGATAATTCATTTTCATATTATGTGAGTGATTCACATAACCACCACTTAATATTTTTAATTCATTTTATGGTAGTTCTCAAAATGTTTAGAACTTAGAAAGGCTGTTTAATGACCAAAGAGTTAAAAAGCTTCCTGTAAGATCAACCTAAGTGAAAGTACAAATCAGAGCGGTTTTTACCTGGATTTGGAATAGGCAGAATGTGAGGGATTCCTTCAGCCATCTTCAGTATAGAAGTCTACATGTTGATTAGTTGTCCAGACTACATTTAAGGCCACAAGGGAGAATAAAACACTTCTGGTCTGTCTAATGTTCACTGCTAAAATAAATCATAGAACCATGACATCACGTAGGTTGGAAGGGGCCTCTAGAGGCCTCTAGTCCAACCTTCTACTCAAAGCAAGGTCAAGTACAAGAAGTTGCTTGGGGCCATGTCTAGCTGACTTTTGACTGCCTCTGGGACTCTGTTCCAGAGTCTGACCTCACTCATAGAAAATTTATTTTTCCTTATATTGAATCAGAATTTCCCACATTCCAGCTTGTGTTCATTCTCTCTTATCCTTTCACTGTGTATCTTTTAGAAGAAACCAGCTCCATTTTCTCTGTACTTTCCCATTAGGCAGTTGAAGACAACAATAAGATCTCCCCCAAATCTTCTCTACTCCAACATGAACAGACACAGTTCTTTCAGCTTCTCCTCATGTCATATGCTCCAGACCCCAAATCACCTTGGCAGCCCTCTACTTGACTTAGTCCAGTATGCCTATGTCTTTCCCATTGTGGTGGGTTGACCCTGGCTGGACACCAGGTGCCCACCAAAGCCGCTCTATCACTCCCCTCCTCAGCTGGACAGGGGAGAGAAAATAATGTAACAAAAGGCTCATGGGTCGAGATAAGGACAGGGAAGGATTACTGAGCAATTACAATCACGGGGAAAACAGACTCTACTTAGGGGCTCAGGGAAATTAACTTAATTTATTACCGATCAAACCAGAGTAGGGCAATGAGAAATAAAACCAAATCTTAAAACACCTTCTCCCCACCCCTCCCTTTTCCCCAGGCTTAACTTTAGTCCTGATTTTTTTCTACCTCCTCCCTGCCAGTGGTGCAGGGGGATGGGGAATGAGGGTTGTGGTCAGTTCATCACACATTGCCTTTGCCACTCCTTCCTCCTCAGAGGGAGCATTCCTCACTCTTCCCCAGCTCCAGTGTGGGGTCTCTCCCGCAGGAGACAGTCTTCTGTGAACTTCTCCAATGTAGGTCCTTCCCACGGGCTGCAGTTCTTCATGAAATGCTCCAGCGTGGGTCCCTTCCACGGGGTGCAGTCCTTCAGGAACAGGCTGCTCCAGCATGGGTCCCCCATGGGGTCACAAGTCCTGACAGCAAAACTGCTCCAGCGTGGGCTCCTCTCTCCATGAGTCCACAAGTCCTGCCAGGAGCCTGCTACAGTGCGGGCTTCCCACAGGGTCACAGCCTCCTTCGGGCATCCCCCTGCACCAGCATGGGGTCCTCCCCAAGCTGCAGGTGGATATCTGCTCCACTGTGGACCTCCATGGGCTGCAGGGGGACAGCCTGACTCACCATGGTCTTCCCCATGGGCTGCAGGAGAATCTCTGCTCCAGCGCCTGGAGCACCTCCTCCCCCTCCTTCTGCACTGACCTGGGGGTCTGCAGAGTTGTTTCACATGTTCTCACTCCTCTCCCCAGCTGCAGTGGCAGTTGCGCAGGTTTTTATTTCCCCTTCTTAAATATGTTATCCCAGAGGTGCTACCACTGTCGCTGATTGGCTTGGCCTTGGCCAGTGGCTCTGTTGGCCATAGGGGAAGCTTCTAGCAGCTTCTCACAGAAGCCACCCCTGTCGCCCCCCTGCTACCAAAACCTTGCCATGTAAACCCAATACACCCATACTGGACTATTAAATCCAATATGGTACACCTCAAAAGTGCCTATTTCTCATAAATTATTACGAAAAGACCCTAAGGTGACTAGCTCAGATATAGAAGCCTACTATGTATGTATATCAAAAGTTAGGTAAGTTGTCCAGTTGTGTGAGTTTAAGTGGATTCTGCAAATGCAAAGAGAAGGAAACTGCTGGAAAAATCTATCTCTAAGTACCAGGCTATGAATAAGGAGAAACATGAAAGAAGATAAGAGATAGTAGGCAAGAAGATTCTGAGAAATGGAACAGACAATTTTGACGTTGTTAATGGAAAAAAACCCACAACTCAAAGATGGGACAGAAGATAAAATAATGCATAAAAAATAAAGGGTTTCTAGGGTATTGATAAAAGGACCAAAAGAGGTCAAAGCCGAGACACTGATGGGGGAATGGAGAAGGTATACAAAAGAATATAAATATATACATCTGGAAACAATCTTAATTTTTTCCAGAGCAACAGCTACTTGTATGTTTCCTTAGATGTATATGAATGTTTTGAAAAAAAACCCCAAACTTTTGAATATTAATGTATAAGTCTACATTTTCTTTTCTCATTTTTCCCTGTCAGACAGCATATGATCACGTGGAGAGGCTGCTGCTTTTCATTTGCTATAACCATTGTATTGTGTTCTGCCAAAAATGGTACATTCCCCCTTGTAGAATTGAGTTGAAGATTTTCAGAGTGGCAAGAAGAAAAACATGAAAATTATCTTGTCCACAAACTAACAGACTGAATGGCAAGCAATCTAATTGTATTAGAGAGGCTTGTAAGGATTTTTTGATTACAGTATGTTATGTTAATAAAAAGAAAGTAAAAAAATCCAGCAAGATAAACTTCATAAATCTGCTTCATTTTTAATGATCAAATACTATATATTTGCTAGAAAAGTCTGTCGTCTTATATATTTTTCATCTCTGCCCCCAAATAATATTAATAAAGATAAAAGTATGACTATATTATTTAACTATATATAGTTAATATTTATCTATAAAATACATAAATATATATTTATATAAAAACTATAGTGAAGTTATTTTCTATATGTATCCATGATCTTGTGGTATTATTTTTGAAGTAAATTAGTTCACTCATATTTCTGAATTGGCATGCCACAGGCTGAGAATTGCATTTTTGAGTTTTCACAAAGTGTAACTTTTTAATCTTAATTTTTAGTATTTCTGTACAAGTATATGAAATTCCTGAATCAGAGAATGGGAAGAAAGTAGAACATGGTTCCAAAGTAGTAGTCATCCTCATTTAGTTGAGGTTATTGTAGAATGAGAGAAATATAACCACTTATAGAAACAACTTGGGTTTAGAATATGTGAAAAAAGTAATTAATAAAGCTGTAAGTATCAAGGATTATTCAACATTTAAAATATAAAGAATGAAAATTACCTAGTTCTATTCAGCCACAGCTCTAGTCCTTCAAAAATAAGCAAACAAAAAAACAAGGTAAAAATCATTATTTTCTGTGGTGGTTGTTGGCTGTAACAAAAAAAGAGTAATAAAAATACTGAGCAGTAGAACTTACAAAACTTGGTTCTCTGGTGCTTTCCCTTCTGTGGATTTTCAGTACCTAACAGCATGATTGTATTCACACTCCAGTATTTTCTGCAATAGGAGCAGTAATTTGTCTCTATCCAGCTGCCTATTTTCATGAAAATCTTAGCAATGCTTTTCAAAATGTGTCTTTACTGCAAGATTTGATTAAAGTTAGGCTATAGATTCAAAAGCTGCTGGAGTAAGAAGAAGCCAAGCTGAAATTCTTAGTGTTTGTATAATCAATTCAGCATTGAGTTTCAACAGTGCAGTCCTGGGCTTCTCTTGCATTTTGCTATACAAGTAATCATATGCGCTATGTTCTCCTAAGTATAATGTTTAATTTATATGACAATAATTTATGCTGTTGTTGAATTATTTAACTTTCAGGTAGTCTGCGTTGTAATGTAAGGAATGTATTTTTCTTTGATTTTAACTGTTACACTGACATCATGATGAAAATAGCATGTTATGCATTTTATTACTGTATTACTACATTGTGTGCATTGAGAATTGTAACTTAATGTAAATATCCTGGCAGCCAATGAATTATATGAATTTTCTCAGCCGATTTGTTTTTTCTTGCTGATTTTCTTTGCTGTCCCTGAACTGAAGATGCCCAGGCACATAACTGGAATTTGCATTGTGTCAGCATTGATATTAATACCCGATTAATTTTAGAATTACTCTTTTAAAATTGTTTTTATAAGAAATTTAGCATGCTGACCTAGTTGTTCCCCCCCCCCCCCCATGTAACTCTAAACACCTTTACTGCATAAAAATCTTGCTTTACTAAATCCTGTGTAATGCCATTGGTCTAGATGGAATTGCAAAATCTGTCCATCAGTACACATACCATCCCATCATCTTCATAGGCAATATGATCTAGCAAGTATTGGATGAGAAGTGTTGCAATTGAATATATAAATATGCCCACATGTATATATCAGGGAGTTAGAGTCTGTTGTCATGGAGTATTTAGAAAACTGACAAATCAAACCAGATTTAAACTTTAAAACTGAATTTTACTAAATCCACATATTTACAGCATACTTTGTGCAAACAGTTAGTTGTCACATATTGTTAATTAGCATCATTATTTATACAAACTCTTAAGTCTTGAAAACATATCCTTGCCAGTCATTCTCATATAATGGTCAGAACATTAGCTTGTAGTTACTTGTGCTTATCTTGCAACCTTTTTTTACTTGGATGCCTCCTGTGTGCAGCTACAAACATCTTTGCCCCTTTGGTGATCACATTGCTCACATACTTCTCAAAAATGTTTGTGTATTGTGTCTCTCTATGGCATCACAATATCACAAAAATGTTTATGTACTACTGGTTATACTGTTACAATGGTTACACTGTTTCAGTGCACTTACTTATATTGCGTTTCAAGGTAAGTGCATATTAATTATATCCTGATTAATGCACTTCTAATTTATATGTATCATAGATCTCTGCTCTAGTTACACCAGTTGGAGGGAAAAAAAATGAAAAAGGAATTCTAGCTCTCTCACTGACTTCCCATCTGGTGTGAAGTTGGCGATACTGAGTTAAGATGTCCGTATTCATTCTCTTTTGATATTTATTTCACCCAGACACTTCAATAGCATGGTTCCATTGTATTCTGATATTCCATTTTCAACATTCTACAAATAAATAATGACGGATTATTACCTATGATAGCAGGATGCCATAAATCCTGATTTTAATTACCTTTATTGGGAGAGCACTTTGGCAGCAACAATATGTATTCAGCTTTTTGAATACCTTGAAAACATTTTAAACTTAATAAGAAAGAGGATACTTCACAAGAGTTTATAACACAGAATAGTTTAGTGTCTTGTATTTTGAAACACTGTAGCCTTTCAATAGGAGGAGTACTTTATGTCTGCAATTCAAACTAAAACCAATGTGAGCTAGGGTATGAAACTTCTTACCTGGTGTACTGTGTTCAGCTGGCATGGAGTTAGTTTTCTTCATAGCAGCCCCTATGGTGTCTGTTTTAGATCTGTGACCAAATCAGCGTGGGTAACACACCCATGTTTTAGCTATTGCTGAATAGTGCTTACACAGCGTCAAGAACTCCTCCTCTGTTTCTCACTGCCCCTACCTCCCCCAGCAATTAGGCTGGGGTTGGACAAGAGGCTGGGAGAAGACACAGCTGAGACAGCTGACCAAAGAGCTATTCCACACGTTATAATGTCATGCTGAGCAATAAAACTGAGGGGAGAGGGCAGAGTTTTTTTAAAGTAGCCATTGCTTAAGGACTGACTTGGCACTGGATGGTGAGTTGCATCACTTATTGTTTATTGGTTGGTTGGTTGTTTTTATTTCCTTCCCTTTCCTCCTGCCACTTATCACTTACTAAAGTCTCTTTTGAAAGAAGAAGCTTTCTCACTTCTGCCCTTCTAATCCTATCCCACTGGAGGCAAGTGAGTGAGAGACCAGGTGAAGGCTGACCTGCCAGCTGGGGTCAACCCACCACACCTGGTTAGGTCATTGAAAGTTTGGAATCTGATGTTTTTATTGAAGTAATTCATAAAGCTCATTTTTACTTAATAGGTGCAAAATAAAGACTGAGAGGCCATCAATGGCTATCAATGCCAAAAGATGGCCATCAATTATATGGCCATCAATGACAAAAGAACATGCATCAGCAGCATATGTAGCACATACCCTGTTTGAGGATGAATAGGGGAATAAAGGATGAATATGGCAATAAAGAGAAGCTTTTTCAGAATTACTATAAGGTCTGTCTTCACAGACTTCAAAGCTTTAATTCTGAGATTGATATCTCTCTAGATACTTGCTCTTCAACTCAGCTCTATTTCAGTCTGGGAAGTGCCTGTAACAACTGTAGTCATACAGTTACATAGAGAGTGCTGTGCTCATAATATTAACGAAAGTATCACAACATCCTTATTTGAAAACAGCACTGGAAAGATGTATGTCATTTTTTATTTATGATTAGCTCAGTTCTGCTATCATTGATTTTTTCAAAATATCATTATTCCATGCTTTGGCATATATTTAAGTCCTAGTAATTGAAATTTTGTAATTTTTAGTAACTGATAACAAGCTACTGAAAATAGAAGATAAACACTTGGACCATGATCCAATCACTTTCTAAGTTTTAAGGGAAGTAGTAAAATGGACACCAAACTGGGATTTTAGGTTGACTAATACACATTCAGTGTAATTTTCCAGGAAAAAGTCTACAATGATTTTGGGCACATATCTTTAATGTTTTGGATTCCTGTCATAAACCAGAATGGCTCTGAAAATGCCATAACTACCTGTTGAGTAAATTATGTGTGAAATAAGAAGGTTGTATATTGTAGGCCTTAATGGCTCTAAAGGCATGGCTCTTAAAAAGAACTGTTATGTATAACTTTGTTGATTATGATGAAGGGACAAAACACATAGTTATAAAGAACATGTGTGTGTATTTACTGTGGAATTTGTCGGGGGGGGGGGGGGAGGAATACCAAAAAACATAACTTGCCAGAGCTCAATCTTTTAAGCAGAACAACAGAGGGATAGATGTGTCAGGGTAAAGCTTTTATCTTACTCATACTGACATACAGTGTGATCACCACTCCAGAGAGGATTTCAGTTAAGGCCAGGAAGGCAATGCTCGCTCCAGCCAGTCTCAGTGCTGGTGCGCATGCACAGTGGCTCGGCTTCAACACAGAATGGTTCCACTGCAGGCAAACATTTCCATCAGATCTCTACAGACAAGGGTCTTTGTAGTGAATCAGATCAGTCCACAGTGACCCACACCATACACCTTTCCACCAGTTTCTGGTATTGTTCTCCTGACAGCTGTTGAACTGTGGCCAGTGCCAAGGCTTATTACACTCAATTCTTGTTTGCACTATCCTGTTTGTCATGGTTTGCCACAGTCTCCACAGTACTCAGCTCTTGACCTAGGTGAGGGCATAATATTCCCATGTCACAGAATCACAGAAACAGACAGTGCCTGAGGCTGGAAGTCACCTCTGGATATAATCTAGTCCAACTTTCCTGCTCAAAGCAAGGCCACCTGGAATGGGGTGCTCAGGACCATGTCCAGTCAGGTTTTGAGTATTTGTAAGTATTGAGATCCCACAGCCTCCCTAGACAACCTGTTCGAGTGTTCAATCAACCTTACAGTGGAAAAAAAAAAAAAAAATCTTCTGTTTAAAATGTATTTCTTCTATTTCAGCTTGTGCCAAATTTCCTTTTGTCCTTTCACTTGATACCACTGAGAAGAGCCTGGCTCCATCTTCTTTACTTCCCCATCAAGTATTTATGCACATTGATAAGATCCCTCTTGAACCTTCTCTATCCCAGGTTGAACAGTCCCAGCTCTCTCATATTCTCCCCATATGTTGGGCACTCCAGTCCCTTAATCATCTTTGTGGCTCTTTGCTGGACTCTCTTTAGTATGTCCATATCTGTCATACTGGGGATCCCAGCACTGGACACAGTACTCCAGATGCGAGGTAACTGGCCACTAGCTGGACTTTATGCTGCTTCACGCACTTCATCCCACTTTGAGCCCAGCTGTTCAGTCAGTTTTCAATACACTTCACTGACTCTTTATCTCCCCCATATTTTATCAGTTTGTCTATGAGGCTGTTATGGGAGACATTGTTAAATGCTTTGCCAGAGTGAAGATAATACCCATGGCTCTCCCCTCATCTACAATGTCAGTAAAATCATTGTAGATGGCTATCTCATTGGCTCAGTATTTCTCCTTACCTTAACGAATCCAGGCTGACCACTTCCAGTCTCCTTTTTGTCCTTCATATGTTTCAAAATGGTTTCCAGGAGGTTTGGTTCTGTTACCTTCCCAGTGATTGAGGTGAGACTGAAGAGCTTGTAGCTCCCTGAATCCCCTCTCTTGCTCTTGAAGATAGGAGTGTCTTATACTTTCTTCCAGTCCTCAGTCACCACAACCTTTCAGTGATAATTGACAGTGGTGTCACAGTGACATTGGCCAGCTCGTGGGTTCATCCCACCAGATCCTGTGGACTTATATATGATCAGTTTGTTTAAATGTTCCCTAGATTGATCCTCCATCAACGAGGTTAATTCTTGCTTGCTTCAGACTTTCCTATTGGTCTGGAATTCCTGAAAGCAAGTCTTACTGAGGCAAAAAAAAGCATTGAGTACTTTGGCCTTTTCCATACCCTTTGTCACAAAGATCCCCTGCCCCATTAGCAGAAGGCTCACATTTTCTGTCGTCCTTCTTTTGCTGCTGATATGCCTGTAGAAAGTATAAGACACCTCTGTTCGGAATTTGTCATCAGTGCACTGTATCAAACTTGTGGATTGCTTGTGATCTCCGTGTTGTCCCTCCAGCAGATCTCAGGGTGGTGCAAGTCCCTAAGTGGACCAGGGCCTGCAAATGTGAGGCTTCTTCCAGTTGTTTGGAGGCCTCATCTACTTCTTCCCCCATCATCTCTCTGCTGTCATTCCTACTTTAAAGCTGTCCTCACCAGGTTGGCCAGCTGGCTGGCAAAGATACTTTTGCTTCACCTCTTGGATCCCACCTCTTCCAAGCAGTTCTCAATCCTCAGAGATGGTCCCATTGCCATAAAAGCTAAATTCCCATTGTCCACATCTGCTGTGTAACCACTTGTTGACCAACAGGACCTGTTCACGCCCCCCACTTTCCCGTAATTGGAAGGACTGAGAGAAAAAACCACCTGAGCCCACACTCAGACCTTGACTCTCACCTCAGGGTTGTGTAGCCATGCTTGATATTTTCCAGGTCTCCCCTTGCAGTATTAGTGCCCACATGGAAGAGCAGCAGTGGTCTGCAGGCCAGAGAAGCCTCAGCAGTGTCTGGGATCTGAGCCCCTGACAAGCACCAAACCTCCCTTGATGAGAGGTCAGCAGGTGGAGGCCTCCATTCCCCACAACAGGGAGTCTCCCACTACTGTCATTTGCCACTTCCTCCTGGTTCTGCTGCAGAGCTCAGGCTCAGCTTGCTTGAGTGCTTTGTTGGACACGGGTCCCAGCTCCTCATCTTCTACCAGGGCACTGACCTACTCTGTAGCTGTAGAGGTGCGGGAAGAGCAGGAGCTGTCCTCCTGGTGTCCAAAGTCACAAGCTTCCAGCCTTCATCATCATGGAGTCTCCATTTCCTGTGGTACTAAAAAGGTAATGGTAGCAGCAAAGTTAATGAGGTTTCTCTGCATTCATTAGGTGATTTGGTCTATTATCTTCCATTAAATCACTACTCAATCAGATGAAAATTAATTCAGCTGCATATACATTGTGTGTTCCTTTTTGCCAACAAGAAGATTTTGAGTGTAACAGTAAAACCATCCAGTGGTACGATGAGATATGAGTGGCAGAGGCATTTAGATACAGGAAGGAGGTATATTCAACTTCTACTTGAAAAACTTTGTACATCCCTCAAGCAGAACACTGAAACTCATTTCTAAATGCTTCTGTGGTGTAAAAATCTTTTCCTTCAAGTTCTGATTTTAGTTTTCCAAATTTGAACGTGTCTGTGAACTTTTCAAATGCAAGCAGACGTAATGTAAGTTTGATAAATTTTGGCAAACAAGGTAACAGAACTGCCAAAGCAGTCATCATAAATTGGCTGAGAAAATATCTTCATAAGAGGTTAAGTCCTGTTTCTCTCTTCTGGCAAAGCAGTAGTCACAGATCACATTCAGGAGTGCTGAATTTTAAGGTCTCTGCATAATTAAGCAACTACAGAAATCTTGACTCTGAAATCTTGAAAACATTTTGTAATCCTTAGGCATTTTGTGCTGGGATAAAAAGGCAGATTCTTTTAGATATGTAACATTTCAGGAGTAAAGAGATCACAAATGTGCCACATAAATTGTGCTTCCTGCTTTGCATGGTGCTTGGTAAAAATACACCCTGTTGTTTAGCTGCTTTATAAACCTGAGCATATGGAATTGTACATGTCAGAAAGATATTTTGATGAACATTTGCAAAATGCATTTTAAGATGCATGCGCCTTGTAATCCAGTTGTCATGAGGCCAGAAGGTTCAAAGGTCTAGACAAGGAAAATTATGACAGACTCTTAACCCACTAAGGTCCTATACTGAATGTAATGTAGAAAATTAGTAAGAGTTTATTGCATGGTGGTTTACATAAAAAGAGATTCAAGTGGTCTCATTCGACAATTTGTATAGCAAAGATAAAAATGATTGAAGATGTATGCATTGCAATCCTTTCTCCATTGGATGGTGTAAAACTTAAAAGTTGATGCATTTGTTCTGAGGAAAAAAATACAACTTTCAATATCAGACCAAGAGAGTTGAAAATAAAAGAAAGGGAAGTATTCTTTTTTTCCCTGACCTTGCTCTAGATATTCTACTAGATTATGTTTAGGGAAGTTTAAAAATTAGAAAGTTAATTCAGAGAATACATGTTCCTCTTTTTAATTTTTCAATTTGTTTGGTTGTTGTTATTCTTTCCGATCTCTAAGCTATCATACAAATGATAGGAGAACTTATTTTGGGACCCGAGAAGGTTATCAAATCCAACACACCTCTCAAATCTGACTTTAAAGGCAGATATATTTGATTAGGGTCTTGTTCAGCTCACTTCTGAAAATCTCCAAAGTTGGAAGCTCCACAGCCTCTCCAGGTAACCTGATATCATAATTAACCTCTCAAATAGCATTTTTTTTTATTATTCCTGATGTATAAATGGAATATCCTAATCTACAATTTGTGATCATTGTCTCTTGTCTCCTTGCTGTGCACCCTAGAAAAAAGTCTGACTACATCTTTTCCATAGCTTCCTTTTAGGTAGTCAAAGATTGGATGTTCTACCCAAATAAGGCAAAATTATTGAAATCTTTTAAACCGTATATTCTTTAATGTATATTTAAACATATTTTTCCTTCTGAATCTGCTTCCCAAATAGCATAATTCTTATGAATGAGATTTAAAATAAAGAAGGTTTTTTGCAAGTATAATAAACATCCTTTACAGCAGTATCTCATAGGTATAAACACTTCTTTAAAACACATTGTTACACTTGAAATCGTTATGGATGAAGAGGAAGCATATCTTGTATATAACTAAAACCAAGAATTTGTTGCTAGTATAATGTAAATCTTAATAGTTTAATCATTATTAGTCTGGACGTAATTGTTTGAGAAAAGTAAAGAATAAAAATGCACTTAGAACTGTTATACAATGACTTGAGTATGTCAGTGCCCATAATGAAATAAGCCTGCAAATAAACCTTCCAACTCACAAATTTCAGTGTCACAGAGTCAGCTAAGGATTTGGTCCCACCTTATGGGTATAGTTGCAGATTAGGTAAAGAAATCATATGGTACCTATTATTCAGGTCTTGACACATCCAAATTTGTCCCATAACTCTTAAGTGTGTTAGAACAGGTAGGTTAGAGTGTTGAAAAAGAAGACACATTTTACTGTCCACTCAGTATTAAGACTCTTTTCACCAAGATTTACACAGGTACGAACGAAGC
Organism: Buteo buteo; assembly: GCF_964188355.1. Taxonomy (NCBI): domain Eukaryota; kingdom Metazoa; phylum Chordata; class Aves; order Accipitriformes; family Accipitridae; genus Buteo; species Buteo buteo. Next base: position 61,322,985 of record NC_134173.1, on the reverse strand, counting down.
TGCCTAAGGCAGGAGTATGGCTGTACTGGGTTTCCTCTATAGGTCACTACAAAAAAGAAGATACTTCCTGTGGACAAGCTTCACATTGACTATAAGGAGATTTTATTCTTATCTCTAAACCCAAGGGAAGTATAAAGTGATTGTTCATAGCTGTCCTGGTTTCAGCTGGGATAGAGTTAATTGTCTTCCTAGTAGCTGGTACAGTGCTATGTTTCTGAGTTAGGTATGAGAAGAATGTTGATAAGACACTGATGTTTTCAGTTGTTGCTAAGGAGTGTTTAGATTAAGTCAAGGATTTTCCAGCTTCTCATGCCCAGCCAGCAAGAAAGCTGGAGGGGCACAAGAGGTTGGCAAAGGACAGAGCCAGGGCAGCTGACCCAAACTGGCCAACGGGGTATTTCATACCATGTGACACCACATCTAGTATATAAACTGGGGGAAGTGGGGGTGGGGGGATTGCTGCTCGGGGACTAACTGGGCATCAGTCGGCAGATGGTGAGCAATTGCATTGTGCATCACTTGTATATTCCAATCCTTTTATTATTACTGTTGTCATTTTATTAGTGTTATCACTATCATTATTAGTTTCTTCTTTTCTGTTCTATTAAACCGATCTTATCTCAACCCATGAGTTTTACTTCTTTTCCCAATTCTCTCTCCCATCCCACTGGGTGGGAGAGAAGTGAGCGAGCGGCTGTGTGGTGCTTAGTTGCTGGCTGGGGTTAAACCATGACAATAGCTTAAGTGTCTCTCTTCGGTAAAGGCATGATCTGGACCCAAGATAGTAAGATTTTATGAAGGAATGTGTATTTCTTTGCCTAAGTCTTATTTTTTTGGCTTTTGCATATCTCAAATGTGTGAGTTGTTGATGCTCTGAGATGCTTTGATGCTTTTTTTGAGGTAAGTCACATAAGAACAACTCATAAGATTTAAGAGTTGTCAACTGACAACTCTTACTTAAGGTTAAAATGTGTCCATCATACAGTTTTGTCAAATATTTCTGTCTTTGTTATATTCAGGAATTTTTGAGAAATGATAAATTTTTCTAACAGGTACCTGTCAACTTAACTGTAAATGGATTTTTTAGGCAACAATATAAATTCTGCAAAATTCTAATCAGGTATTATTAATAAATGAATTTAAACCTGTAAAATTGGTAACATGATGTACCTGATAATAAAATAGACATTAGTAATTTTTATGATACAAATCAAAAGAAACCTAAAAGTCTATTGTTTTATTAAAATTTCAACTTTGATTTCATGTTACTATTTCATTAAAACTCTAAAAAAAAATAAATCTGTGCTTTGTTGGGTTTCATCAAAAAAGTCTGATTTTTTTTTCCCTAATCTAGGCAACTTGGTAATATTTGTCAAAATGGAATTCAGAAATTGAAATATTTAAATATTTATTGAAATATATGAGTTTTTTTCAGAAGCATGGCTTTTGAGATGGCAAGGAGGAACTTCAACTGGGGATGAATCAATAACACATTTTGAAGCACTCTTTAAAAGCAGAAGTGATTTGTAGTAAAGCAATTCAAGGATGGAGTTTGAGTGACATTTGAGTCTCTGAAATTGTATGTCTACAGACCTCTCTAGGCGATCTGTTCCACTTCTTGATTGTTCTTATCATGAAAAAGTTTCCCTGTGAAACTCTCTTCAGGCCCATTGCCTCTTGTTCTCCATGCACCGCTGCAAATAACTTGCCTCTGTCATCTCAATAGCCTCCCCGTGGACTGTTGTAAGGCCCCCCTGAAGCTGCTTCATCTCTGGACTGAACCAGCCCTGTTCCCTCAGTCTCCTCAGCACTCCAGTCCCAACAATCCTGTTGATCCTTTGCTGAATTCACTCCAGTTTATCCATGTCTTTTCTGTCTTTTTTTTTTTGGGGGGGGGGGGGAGGAGGAGGGGTGGTGGTTGCACAAAATTGTATGCCGTATTCTAGAAGCTATCAAAACCAAAACAATGATAGGATTTTAGACAGGACTTAAAAATAGATCTCCCCCTTCCAATATGACTCTGAAACCCCCACCTTTCTCTTCAGCCTGCTCCCACTTCAAAAATTTTTAGCAGTTTCTTGCACTGAAACAAACTCCTCAAACTCAGACCTAAGTTTTTATTTTCCACTCTCTGGTATGGCTGTATGCTGTGCATTCCTGTATTATCTTCACCTGTTTGGTGGGTTGATCTAGGCCAGCTGCCAGATGCCCAACAAGCTGCTCTCTCAGTCTCCCTCCTCAACAGGATAGCAAGCGAATATAGATGGAAAAGCTCATGGATTGAGATAAGGACAAGAAGATCACTTACCAATTACCATCACAGACAAAAAAGACTCAACTTTGGGAAGATTAATTTAATTTATTACCAGTTAGAAATAGGGCATGATAGTGAGAAACAAAGACAAAATTAAAACACCCCCCTCCCCCCTCCTTCTTCCCAGCCTTAACTTCACTCCTTCATCCCTGACTCTTCTACCTTCTCCTCGTGGAGTGACACAGGGGAACAGGGAATGGGGGTTTTGGTCTGTCCATAACAATTCTCTGCCCCTCCCTCCTCTCACACTTTTTCTGTGCTCCAGCATGGCATCCATCCCAGTCCTTCAAAAACTGCTCCAACATGAGTCCTTCTCACAGGCTGCAGTTCTTCAAGAACTGGTCCAGTGTGGGTTGTTTCCATAGGGTACAGTCCTTCAGGAACAAACTGCTCCTGTGTGGGCTGTTCTCCATGGGCCACAGTTCCTCTTAGGAGAACCTGCTCCAGCGTGGGCTTTCCACAGGTTGCAGCTTCCTTCAGGGCTTATCCACCTCCTGCAGCATGGGGTCCTCTACAGGCTGCAGTGTGGATTATCTGCTCCACCGTGATCCTCCATGGGCTTCAGGGGAACAACCTGCATTACCATGGTCGTCTTCACCAGCTGCAGGGGAACCTCTGCTCTGGTGCCTGTAGCACCTCCTCCCCCTCCTTCTTCACTGATCTTGGTGTCTGCAGGGTTGCTTCTCTCACATTTTCCTCACTCCTGTCTCTCAGCTGCTGCACAGTGTTTTTTATCCTTTCTTAAACATGCTATCACAGAGGTGCCACCAGCATTGCTGATTGCCTCAGATTTGGTCAATGGTGGGTCCGTCATGGAGCCGTCTGGAACTGCCTCCGTCCAACATGGGGGCAGCCCCTGATCTCTTCTCACAGAGGCCACTCCTGCAGCCCCCCTGCTATCAAAACCTTGCCACATAAACCCAATACAATCTTCCTTTGTGCAGGCTTCTTTCTTGGTAGCTCTTTCACATCCTATCTGCTGCACTCTTCATCTGAGAACATCCTTCCAGCTAAGAGCTATAAGCTGGTCCCAAAGGAAGTGCCAACTCTTCCTCCCTGCAGGCAATGTCAGATGACACTGGGTGTTGTGGCTAGGACAAGCGACTCAGCCTTCCTCCTGACTGCCCCACCACATCATTTTCACAGAACAGAAACAAACTTGTTTTATACAGTAAATTGCCAACAGATAAATAAAACAAATCACTTTAAATACTTAGGTACTTGTCACATTCTTATTTTATACATTAGCATAATCCTCTTTTTGATAAAGCAATGTCTCAATTACAGGCACGTGAATAATTTCTTTGTGGTTCAGAGGCAAAACTGCAAAACCAGGTGTAAAAATCAACTCTCGCTAAACTCATACTTTAATGTAGTTTCTTTACTGAGAAATTAGAAAAAAAAATAGGAGATCCCTAATAATTTCTAAAATCTCAAATAACTGATTGATCATCTCTCATGTTTGACATGCTTGCTTTAAAGAGAAAATTACATTTCAAAACCATAGTAAAAACCCTTGTTCTGTGCAGTTATTAAAAATAATTAGAAAGAAAATTTAATTGCAAATTGATGAATTGAAATATTTACTTTTAGGTCTTTATTTCATTTTCTTTGCCTGAACAATTAACTAATTTCTGCTTTCCTCTGTATTCCATTTTTAAGGAATTTACTCTTAAGCCCTCTGCCCCTCAGCAACTCAAACAGTAAATATCAGGCTTGAGAACTATGAAATCTTGAATTAATATCATAATTTAACACTGCAGAACTGCTAAGCTTTACTGCTGCACTAACCAATCGGAAACAGTTTGATGGGCAAGAAATACTTTTTCATATCTTCTGTTGTGCTCACATAAGGAAGGCCTGTCCAAATATTTTCATTTAAATTATCTTGTTTTGTTTGTAAGCAATAAAAGCACCAAAACCTCCCCAATGTTCATTTTTATTTGAAAAAAAGATGTATTCCATTCTCTTGCTGGAAAACAGCAGTAAAGGAACAGTTGGCTGATGCGCAGATTGGTGGGTTATCTTACTTTGTTAAACATGCTTGTGAGTTAATCCATCAAATTTCAAGTCTTAGTCTAGAAAAACAGAAAATTTAGAAAAATGAACCACCTATGTACATTTTAACCAAACACCTTCTGATGTTTTCCAAATATATAGTTAAAAATTCAGCAGACTGCACACCTTCTGTGTTTTTTTGTAAAACCCCCCAAACTATTGGCTTCATGTGCCAAGATTTTTCCAAAGTTAACATTTTTCCTTCTTTATAGATAAAAAAGTAAATGAGATAACTGTGCAGCGTATAGTAGAAACAGTTACTTTTCCTACTGGCAACCCTTCAGAAGAACCCGACTCACCTAAATCACACCCACAACATGACGTTTCCTTGGTGGAAAACCAGCCAACTCTGAGGATCTCACTGAACTTTAATTGCCAGTTAACAGGAACGTTTCGTTACCGATTCAAGATTTGCAAAACAAAAGAAGACTAAAGCTTAAACACTTAGGGAAAAGACCTTTCCTCCCCCTTCACCTCCCTCAACTTCGCTGCAGTCCCCTCCTCCCCCTCCTGGTCTCTGCTCCCCTCGCTCCTGTCGCACCTCAGCCTCAGCCCCGCCAGCGAGGCGCGGCGGGAGGACGTGTGTGAGGCGACAGGACCTACCGGTTTCCTTTTTTCCCCTCATCCTACCCTCCCACTCTTACCCTTTGTTTCGGTATGGTTCCTCCAGGGGCCGCACTCCCTTCGGGACCTGCCCTCTGTGCAAGCCTTCGGTGTGTCCTCACATGCACCTACACGTTTCCTCCTGTGTTCCCCTTTGCGCCCCCTGCCCCCTCCGGCGGCTCCTCCGTGACGCCCATTTTGTCATGCGGTGGGTCAGCGCCGCTCGTTCCAGAGCCGGCTGGAACCGGCTGCGGCCGGCACGGGGCAGGCCGCGGCCTCCTCCCACGCAGGTCGCCCCTGCCGCTCCCTGCCGGTTCCGCTCAGTACAGGGCTCCAGGTAGGTACAAGCTGTGTGAGTGTTGCTAGTGTTTTCCCCGTGGCATAGCTCATTTTTGTGGTTCTCTCTCAAAAGAGACAGGTTAGGAGGCAATTTATTCCATTTAACTTCTGCTAGCACCATATAAGCTCCTGAGCTTCCTCACCTTTTTAGCTACAGATGCTATTATTTGATTTTTTTGCTGCCTGTCAAATCTGTATAAATTTTACAGCTATGCTGAGCGTACAAGTACAAAGTGAAGGATTTGAGGATACGAATCGTCAATTTATAGTCATCCTTGGGTTTATTTGGAATTTAAGATTGTGAGTCGCAACACAAAGCCATAGAAAGTAAGACTTCCATATGTCCTCAAGAAATGTTTTATGTCCCTCTACTCAAAAGCTGGATGAATTTTATGTGAGTCATTAATGACAAATCTGCAAAGCTATCCTTAAAGATTTTCAATTGATGGATGTTTTGCAATCATTTCATTTAAATTTCTGAAAGCTGTAAGGTTATTCTGTGGATAAATTATGAGGGAAGGCTGACATTTTTTATTGTTGCAGGTTTGTAGAAAAAGCTAACATATAAATGTTGCTCAGAAATTATATATAGAGATATATATCTTTCATTATATTTGGACTTTTTAGAACGTATCAGTATATTAAATGAAAATAAATTTTAATGTGCATTATACTACATATGCTGTTCTCTGTAGTTTAAAGACCCATTCATTTATTCTCTGACTCTGAGCATAAGGTTATCGAGACTTAAGTTAAACTAGCTGGATAACTAGTTTTTATTTAGTGGGGCAAGAGCACTATTGCCAAGAGGTTTGCTAACCTAGTGAGGAGTTCTTTATTGCTAGGCTTATCAAGGTTGGTGACCAAAGCCTTCAGGTTTATTGGGGAACAGGGGGATGGGGGGAAGCTTGCATGGGGCAGAGTGTTGAGGGATTTTCTTGCACTCTTTTTGAGGAAGTGGCATGACCACAGACACATCTCAAGTGCCTGTACACAAACACATGTAGCATGGGAAACATAGGAACTGTAAATTTATATGCAATTGTAGATCAGTGACATTATTAAAATCACAGAGCAGAACAGCTGGCACCACTGGAATCCTGCAATAGATGTGTACAGACTCTCCAGGAAAGGTGAATAGGGAACAAAAGGAATAAGCGTTGTAGTTTGTGCAAAGGAGGGAGCAGAGGGAACTCTGCTGGAAAATGGCATTGCCTATGGAGCTTCTTAAAGATATTTTTGTGACTATGTAACCTATTACTGTGTTCATTTGCACATTTCACAATTGGATTATTATACTACAGACTTTAAAACTGAGCTTAACTTTTTAAGGGGCTTTCCAGTTCAGTTTTTATGGTTTCCTTTCTGCTGCTTGTCTGTAGCACAGCCAATGAAGAAACTTAATAAGAAACACATTCTAAGTTGTTTTTTATGAAAGCAGTATAGGATGTGGAGAAAATTGCAAAGCTGGAGTGTATATGAGAGCATTAGATTAAACACTGGCCAAGTGTGACATTGGAAATTTGTGGAAGTTGCTGATGGATAAACCAGCAAATTCAGACTTGTGGAAAATTAAGTTCAAAATGTATTACGAAGCTGCTTCTCAATGCGGTGCTCTGTAAAAACAATGTGAGTGTATAGGCATACATACCTATAAAGAGGAAAATACTAAGCATAAAATGCTTGTGTAGTAATAATGTTTAAGTCAAGATCAGTAAATAGTTCCATATAATTGTTATGAACATATTTTAAAACATTCATGATGAGCACCTACTGAAAACTTAAAAACCCCTCCCTAAACAGTGATCAGTGGGGCTGCTATCTAGGTGAGGTTTTTTGTTTATTTATTTTTTATTTAGAGCCAACCTCTGACAAACTTTCAGAGAGTAATAAAGAGACAAGGTCCTTGGGAAAGAAACTACCTTCTCATTCAGAAATGGTTGTATAATTTAAGTTATAGCTAAGTTAGTGTGCTGCCTTTTTAATAGACAATGTTTGCTTTCACATGCCAAGTTACTGCCTGGAGAAGATAATCTAATTTTCTTTACCCTTTACTTTGGATATGAAGGTAATTGATTAAAAATCTTATTTAGAAAACACTGGTAGAATTTTATAACAATGCATTTTTTTCTTCTGTCAGAATCAAGATTACAGCTAACGGGTTGTGGTTTTGGAAAAATATCAAAAAGTATTATCTGCATAATTAATTTCCATTTCCATTCTACTTTATTGTATCAAATAGACATGAGCTGTTTCAGAAGGACATAAAAAGCAATATCTTTCATTTAGAAACATCTGAAAATACTTAGAATTATGCTCCGCTTTCCACATAATTATTTTATGCATGTAAGTGGTTAATTTATTTTTAACGTATGATAAATATGGTGTGATAGAGAATGACATTTTTCAGGGTCCCTGTTTTCTCAGTTGCCCATCAAAAATCTTAACAGTTAGATACCAATATTTAAGGCAGCAGTTGAGCCTCAAATAAAATTCTGTGGATGGTTAGAGTTTGTGTAGACACATGCATATGTGCGTTTGTTTGCTACGCAGAAACAGGTAAAGTAGTTTTTCACCACACTAATGGAATCAGTAGTTAGTATTATGTGTTTGCCTATATTAAATTCTTTTGAAGAGCACTGGAGTTTCTCAAAGAATTGATTGCTTCCTAATGTAAAGGTCCTTCGTGATCTTCAGATAAAAGGTAGTTATTAATGTGTATATTTAAGAGCAATAATTAATATGATGTAAAATGCTTAAAAGGGGGTGGTAGAGTGCTGATTCCTTTAGACTGCTGATTCCTTTAGACTGCTCAGCTAATTTATCTGAAGTAAGACTGTCTAAAATTTGAAAGAGCAGACAACAGTATGCCTGGGGTTGTGCCTGAACTACATTGTGAAGAATATGCCATGAATTTCATAAGAGTCTGTGTAGCTAAGATCAAGGTACAGAAGGATTACTGCAGGTCCTCTCAGCTTTTTTTGATGGGATTCTTCAAAAGTGGTTCAGCTTGTTCAGAACTTTTATTGGCTATTGTAAAGGTCATTGTTTAAACTTGGAAAGTTGCTATACTCTTTTTTTTTCCTTGCATTATTTTCAAGAATTCATAACATGTCTATTACTCTGTGATGAGTTGAGTTATGCACTTAAGTTTAACTGTTTGGTACACTATAAATATCTAGATAGATAAGATGATGCGATACATTGTGTGGCAGATTAAAGCTTGATCTACCATGCAGTCTCATTGAATTCTCATTGAAATCCATGAATTTGCATGGTGTATATATCACTGATAACATTGCCTGTCTTTGATCATCTATCTTCCTGAAAATTCCAGTTCAATATATATGTAACATTACTGTGAATATCACTGAAACTACAAGAATAAGCAGAAAATTACACTTAAATAAGACTAACCAGAGAAATATATTTTCAAAATTTATTATGAAAAAGGAACAGTGAACAGCAAGCCAGGAAGATGGTTACAAAATAAAATAGAAAATTTTATTAAATTACTTTTCAGCAGAAATTATTTAAATGTATAATCATTTCACATTTTTTTTAGCAGACATTTAGCCATAATTTTTAAAAAAAAAGGAAAAAAGCTGCATATATCTATCTATAGAAATAAAAACCAGTCGATGCCCACAAAAAGCCAACCCCCCCAAACCAAACCCTCAAAACATTTGTAGTCTCATAATCATCACTCACATCATGATATCAGTTATAATCCCTCTGCATAAGAGCTCTTATGCATATTCAAATATAGATCTTCATTTGAATTCATGATACCTTGAAAAGCTTTTCTAAGCCAAGTCCCCACTCACATATCACTTTGAAAAATCTTCCCCTTTCAGCATATGGTTAAGATCAGAGAAATATGTTTGGAAAAATGACATCTTGGCAGTATGCGTATTTTTTGCATTTATGCCTTCAAATCACATTTGCAAGTTTGTAGGTTAGATAAATTTTCCCAGTACATGACAAAATAAATTTAATTTGAAAATATGGTATAGGAATTTTAAAAGTAGATATAGGGGTTTTTTTAAATGTCAACAATGTTAGCTATGCGTTTGTAATTGCAATTACATAATGTGAGATTCTATCAAGTCTTAACCAAACTATTGTCTTGTCAACGTTCCTGTGAATGTTGTTCTCCATATTTGGTAAATGGAAATTAAAAGAACAGGGGTGGATACACAGTTCTTTCAAGGTGCTTAACTGCTGTTTAGGTATTACATTTTGATTGTAGTGTTAGGCACTTAAGTATCTTTGAGGACTCCTACCTCAGTGGTTTGACAGAGGTGATTCAGAAAGCTGTGGAAAGGCAGTGAGAGAGAAAGATTCTCAGGGCTCTGTACAGAAGTCACTGCAAAGATTATCTTTCCTCTCTTTCTTCCTTGTTCACACATCATTACTGGACGACTTGTGCATTGGTGAAGATTGGCCACTGTTAGTCTTCATAAGTGTTCTCTTACCAGCTATTCTTTCTTTTGTAGTGTTTCATAGCTGACATCTAAGCAGTTATGCTGTTTCAATGTGATAGAAATACAAGTGCTAAAAAGCAGATTGCACAGAAACAATTATTACAGTTTCTTTTATTTGTCAGGGTCTTATGCACTATAAAGTCAGTGGTAGAACTGCTGTCAGCTTCAGTGTTTGTCAATTTACTCGAAGATCAATTTTTTTTTCCAGTGGCTTCACAACTTAAGGCACTGAACATTTTCATGGGGATTAATGTTTGTTAGCCTTCTCCCACATGTGAGCTTTTACCTATGAGGATCTGACTGCAGGACTGGAACCAAATAAATCACAAGCGAGTGATATTACAGGTGGAGGAATATAGGAACATAGCACAGTAATTCTGTTATTTCTTGGGCTAATGCTTGCATTACAGAGGCTAAGATTATCTGATGATCTATGATATCTGATGTGCTCTTGGTTATATTTACAGTACTTAAATGTAGTTAGTATTAATTTTATTTGTAGGAAATTTGCTACATGAGTCAGAACAAAATACATGATGATTTGTCTGGGCCATTTTGCTGATGGTAGCAAAATTATATTTTGGCAAAAATCTCTAAACAGATGTGGCTCAGAAATAGCAGGCATGCTTATTGACACAGCTTGTGTTTTTAAACACAGTCACTCTGTTTATTCTTTTAAGTATTGGTAGAGTATAGCAACATTTTTAGTGAACAGTTTTTTATATTGCTAGGAACTAGGATAGATTTCTCTATAATTCATTCATGAAAAGCAAAAAAAAAGGTGTTCTGTAGTACAGTATTTTTCAAAAGCACTTCTGGTTTTGAGTCTGAGAGAAAGCTATTCCAAAGTTTTTAGTCTTGCATGATACTCCTGGTTTTCTGCTTTTAACTTGTTACATGAGCTGAAAAGCTATTTCATATGCTACTATTTGTCTTTCCAGTTTGCATAAGCTTCAGTAATTTAGCTATGAAAATTTACCTGTAAGAACTTTTTCAACTCGGTACTTGATAAAACATTGTCGTGGTTTAATCCCAGCCAGCAACTAAGCACCACGCAGCCGCTCACTCACTCCCCCCCACACCCAGTGGGATGGGGGAGAAAATTGGGAAAAGAAGTAAAACTCATGGGTTGAGATAAGATTGGTTTAATAGAACAGAAAAGAAGAAACTAATAATGATAGTGATAACACTAATAAAATAATAACAGTAATAATAAAAGGATTGGAATGTGCAAATGATGCACAGTGCAATTGGTCACCACCTGCTGACTGACGCCCAGTTAGTCCCCAAGCGGTGATGCCCCTACACCCACTTCCCCCAGTTTATATTCTAGATGTGATGTCCCATGGTATGGAATACACCGTTGGCCAGTTTGGGTCAGCTGCCCTGGCTGTGTCCTGTGCCAACCTCTTGTGGCCCTCCAGCTTTCTTGCTGGCTGGGCATGAGAAGCTGGAAAATCCTTGACTTTAGACTAAACATTAGTTAGCAACAACTGAAAACATCAGTGTGTTATCAACATTCTTTGCATACTGAACTCAAAACATAGCACTATACCAGCTACTAGGAAGACAATTAACTCTATCCCAGCTGAAACCTGGACAAACATATTTCAATCAATATTTAAAAATCAATATACATATCCTTCAAAATCATTGAACCAGGATGTTACCCATTGTTTTAATGGACATTTTACTTCTGTGAACTAACAAATAAAATTTTTTCTCCTGATTGTCCTTAATGCATGAAACCAATACTTCATTATTACCTTTTTAATATTTTTTTATTCCTTTCACAGTAAAGGACCTGAACCTCTGAAGTGGTGAGGTTCCTCAGTTTTGTTGTATTTAGTGGATGCTAAATGCACTGGCTAATTAGTAAGATTAAACCCAAGATACGCTTTTACTTTAGTTTTTCTATGTGGTCATATAACTTTGCAGCAGCATTCTAAGTCTAACATGTTAAAAAACCTTAAGCAATTGTTCACCTAAAAGGTAATAAACTTCCATTCTCAACAAGAAAGCATACATTTCTAAGGGCTGATTTTAATGACAGTTATAATTTTTTTTTTAACAGCTGAGGATGCATGTGGAGGAACTATGAGAGGATCCAGTGGTATCATCTCGAGCCCCAACTTTCCTAATGAATACCATAATAATGCAGATTGCACATGGACAATTGTGGCAGAGCCTGGGGATACTATCTCTCTCATATTTACAGATTTCCAAATGGAAGAAAAATATGATTATTTGGAAGTTGAAGGTTCTGAACCACCTACAATATGGTAAGTCAACTATTGCAATTTTAATGTAGTAAAAAAAAAAGATGATGAGATGTTGAAGGTTAAATTTTGTTACTTTTCCTTTTGTCAATAGGTAGTCTTGCTGAAAACAAAGAAACCCAGTAATGGTTGTTACTATGGCATAAATACTGATATTCTAATTGCAGCTGTAAAATAATTTCCAAACATATTCCAAGGATGTAACATTGCGATGAAAGACACTGTAGGCTCATTCACTTCATTGTCTGTAGGTCTAACCATTCTAACCATTATTGTATTAAAAATGTATATATTTAGAAACAGAATGGAATGGACTGTTGTACTGGCAAGGATTGGTGGAGCCTTCAGGGAGTTTCATATGTCAGAAAGTGAATGGCATGGAGTCCTTTCAGCACAGAGCTGGGGGAAGTAGCGTTGGTCACACCTGTTGGTCACAGATTCTCTCTGGAGGAGTTTCTGTACAAAGAACTGCATATGTGGTCTCACTATATAATGTGCTGGGGGTATGGCTGGTGTTACACTTGTATAGAAGTTTCTGTTGTGATCGGAGAGATAAAATACCCTGAGCTGAGTAGCCACAGCACTTTTTAGTTTGGGTTTTATTCCAAATATACTACCTTTAGAGAGGATTTCTGTTTGTTTGTTGACTTAACAGTAGTAAAAATATTTTTGCTAGGCTGGCTTCTGCAGTTCTTGATCTCAGTGTAGATGCATTGTATAAAACAAGTAAAAGAAATAAAATAGTAAACAACCTCTTTCAAGATCTGGTTCAGTTAAGTAGAAAAGATAAATTATACATTCTGCATTTTTCTGGCCTGGTAGTTTTATGGTAACATAGCATCACACTACTCAAGAAACATGTGAATATGACAAATACTTGTATTCGTTATATTGGTTTAAATATACTATTGGTTCACAAAAAAGAGGACATATATAAAATTATATATTATATAAAAAATAATATAATATATGTAGTATATAAGATATATAATTATATATTATCAATACAAAAAAACCCACCAAACACAGCATAGACAAAATAAATGATATTACTTTAAATTTTATAATGATAAAATATCCCAAATTATATAATTATATTGTTTTGACAACATCAGTCTCAGTTTCTACAAGTGATGCTTATAAGTAATATTCCTTACTGCTGCAGAGTATAGTATAAGCCTATACGCTAAGTCTCAGCTTTAGCAAATAGTATTTCATAATTTAATTCATACTGCCACCTACGTAGTTAATTACCTGTATTAGAATATTACTTAATTGCTATTGAGTTTTTCAAGCTGTTAAACTGAAATCTTTTGAACTAGCTGTCAGATAAAATAATTTTTAAACAATAATTTATAATAATTATTAGTGAGGTAACACCAATGACATACAGACAATATGAATCACTTGAATAGCTCAATGTGCGTTCTATTACTCTTGAATGTGTTTCATGTATTCAGTCATGAGCTTCAAACAATGATTTAATTTTTTTTTCTGCAGAGGGCTTTGGCTATATTTAAATGATATAATAAGATTACTTTATATATGGAAATTGTCATATTATCTGTTTACAAAACATAAAAAATTACAATGCTAATTTAATAATTGCTCATGTAGAGAAGCAGATTGAGAGCATATTCTTTTTTTAGCTTGTCATTTATATTCCCTAAATTAGACTGATGGGTTCAATTATGCAAAAGTATCCCCCCCATATGTTAGGAAAAATAGATTTGGAAAGCTTAATTAACAACAATTTGTTAATTAGATTTACAGTGGTAATACTTTATATCCCCTTAGACTATAGCTTGAGGTTTAGCTCAAGATATCTTAGTTTATAAAGTGTACATAGAAGTATACTTCTAAAATTAAAACCAGACTCTTGATCTTTCATTTTCAAAAACAAATAGTACATAATTTGCAAAATTACTAAACACATATCAGTTGATCTAGATAATAAGTAGTACTATAAAATCTTTTCTTAGACATTTTGTTGCTTTATGTGACTGTTTTACCTATTGATTTAAAAAGACCTCTAACTTTTCTTCTTCTGCATATCTGCTATGTAACATTCTAAGTTAAACAATGAGCTAGAATACACATCAAGTAGATAGTCTGGAGTTCTCCACAAGACAAGACTTGGAATTCTTCATGAAGTGCTAACTTTCTGTAGTCTTCCAGTCAGTCATTATAATATTTCAGTTATGCCAAGTCTTTTCTTTAAGAAAATCTTGATAGGCCATTTTCATTTAAGTAGTGGGAAAAAATTGCATAGATGCCATTCAGGGTTTTTGTTGTCTGATGTCAAGGGCTAATTCTGATGTTTGGTAACTTGAATGAAGGTTTTTCTATTTTATTTTGCATGTGAAACTGAGAGAAAATGATTAGTTTGAGGAAACAATTTTCCCCATTTTTTTCTTAACAAAACAAAACACTGAAAATAAATGAGATCTAGTGAAATGTTCCTTTTCGCCTAAGTGACAAGTTAGGTTTTGAGACATTCATTGGTGAAAGAAGTAGCAATGTCATTATGGGATAATTTATGCAGCATATGGAAGTTCAGAGTTAAATATTCTGAGAGTATCTGGACACATAAGAGTTTTCTAATGCTTGCCTCTAGGATGCTTTGGTTGGAACATTTCAGTCTCTTATTTTGCTGTTGGTCACTTTTAATGAAATATTTAATAATCACTGAGCAGAAAACTGGAATGATTCTCTAGGCTGCTTTGACATGGGTGTCCTGGATTCCAGCATGTACTCTAGTCTGAATTGTTAAGACAATTGTTAAGACTCTAGTTAAATTGTATAGACAAAGTAGTAGAATCTCCTTCCCAGAATATTCTGTGAAAGGTGTGCTTAGAGCAGTCTCCTGATGAGAGCAGATGAGGATGGGAAGTATATATTTCACACTGTCCTATGCAAAGACATTAAATCTGTATCTTCTGTTCCTGATTACCAGCTTAATTTAGCTGTTGTTGAAAAACAAGTTTACAATTTCTCCTCCTACATGTTTGGAGAGCTTGGTTATTACAAAACCCAGAAAAAAATAAATCAGTAAAGGTATTAGACTAGCTGAACATGGAATGATGATTAGTTTTGAATTAACCAATACATTTTTGGTGGATAGACTGGGAAGTGATAGAAAATAATGGTTGTCATAAAGGATGTGCTTAGAGCTCTCAATTCAGAGAACTACTGCTGTAGTCTGAATAAGGATCACAATTTCTTTTCAGAGAAGAAATAATTATGTAATTTTTTTCTTATTTGTTAACATGAAGGTGTCCATTAAGGTGAAGGTGTTTGAGAGTGTAGCACTGTTGTAGGAATAGCTAAATGTTGTAGGGAAAATGTACTTCATTTTTACCATGACAAAAAAACCCCACCAAAGTTTTCAGCTCTCTTTTTTCTAGCTAAGAGTGCACTTCTATGAAAATCTTTAGTGTTCTAACATTTGACCTACGACTGGCATGTTCGTAGAAAATAGTAGGACACCTAAGTACTCTGTTATTAAAGATAAATTTGAAATATGATGTAATTACTCTTTTTAAAACAAAATAACTCACCTCACTTCTGTCTTACTGATAGTGTATTCTTGGGTA
Organism: Buteo buteo; assembly: GCF_964188355.1. Lineage (NCBI taxonomy): Eukaryota > Metazoa > Chordata > Aves > Accipitriformes > Accipitridae > Buteo > Buteo buteo. The sequence continues at coordinate 61,307,309 of NC_134173.1, read as the reverse complement.
TTTCAAAACTTTTCCTACATAATTTTCCTAAAATGTGAAGGAGGCTTAGAATTTTCCATAGTAAATGGAAGTATTATTGTATTGTCTAGACCATTACTTTGTTTCTGATTTTAGCCAACTTGTAGTCTTTTCCTGTATAAATCTAGATACAATGTAAAATGATACATGCTGAATGAAATTTATGTTGGTGAAACTATAGGCAAATTATTTCTGTACTGAAATATATTTAAATATTTCATTGTTTGATATTGCATATTTTGTATGTCATAAAAGTTGCATTACAATAGAGCTGTTAAAGAACAATGGCTAACAAAATGAATTTATCCCTTGCAATGATTTTGCACATTTTTTTCCCCAACAGAAAAACTCCCTTTGCATTCATTTTAAGTATTCTGTGGAGAATGAAATTACATTTTGTGAAAAAATCTTTCCCTTAACATACATGCAACAAAACCCCATCCAGTTTTAAAAGATTTTGTCTGAGGTACTTAAAACTCTTTTGATCCTTATAATAAACTTCTTCAAGATAGCCTCTTAGTTTAAGACTCCCTTGCGGATTGTATGAATAAGAAAGAATAAGAACACAAAAATGTGGGTCTTTGTTTGGGTTGCAAAATCAGAATTTATTCCAAGTAACTACTTACTTGTTTCTCATTGGTTTGGGTCTGTCCTTGACCTGGGAACATTCCTGATGAACTTTTTAGTGGATATGACATGTCTCCATTTAATTTTTTTATATTGTGAACTTAACTTGTTTACTCTTCTGTGTAGCACAGCCAAGGATAATTTAATAAGCACACTTTATTCATTACAAATTTACAGCAATCGTAATTTCCCTGTAAAAGATTTGTGAAGCTATTTCTCATTTTACAAAAAAAGTTTATGATTTATGAAGGCTAGAAGCTCAACTAAAAATACGAGAAAACATGTAGTCCTAAATAAATAATATCAGTGTACTGATTGGCCAGTAGCTTTAAACACAGTGTTCTTGAATTTCACAGTAGATTCTCTTTTACATTTTGTAGGATGATAATTACATTTTAACTTCAAGTGTTGTAGTAATATTGCACTTGCTGGCTTTTTTTCTGAATCCAAGCTTACAAACTCTGTTGTTGAAGTTTTAAAATATTAGTAGTATGTTTAACAAGTGGTTAGGCAAATAATATACAGTGTTTTCTAGAGGAACAATATGCTTAAATAAATATTCATAGAGATTAAACTTTATGTTAAATAAACTAATGGTAATTTACCTCTAAGTTAAATAAATTTCACAGAGTAAAAATTAATTTTTTTAAGTTTTGGTGCTGATGTAGCATGGTATTGCATTAGCATCTGAACATCATTAAGAATAGCCATTCTAAATCAGTAAATGTTTATTTTTGTAGTTCAGTGTCTGATAGTGGCCACAGCAGTTGCTTAGGAAAAGACTAGAAGACACCAAGATGATACGATAGGGTGTGCTCTTCACCCTTGTGTAGACTCACAGCCTCTGCAGTTAGTGAGTTAGGAACTTCTTGAACCAACACTTGCCTTAAAATCACATGTTACATAGCTGTGAATAGACCTTTCTTTTGTTAATTAGTCATTCTTCAAAGCTCATTCTTCAGGATCCTTTGGAAAGTATCAAATGAGTTTTGTTTTTTTAAATCTGTCATAGTTTAACCTTTAACCCCAGCCAGCAACTAAGCACCACGCAGCCGCTTACTCACTTTCCCCCCACCCAGTGGGATGAGGGAGAGAATCAGAAAAAAAAGTAAAACTCGTGGGTTGAGATAAAGACAGTTTAACAGGACAGAAAGGAAGAAAATAATAATGATAATAATAACAATAATAAAATGGCAATAAAAATAATGAAAGAATTGGAATATACAAAACAAGTGATGCACAATACAATTGCTCACCACTCGCCGACCAATGCCGAGTTAGTTCCCGAGCAGCGATCCCCACCCCTCCCCTGGCCAACTCCCCCCAGTTTATATACTGGGCATGATGTCACATGGTATGGAATATTCCTTTGGCCAGTTTGGGTCAGCTGTCCTGACTGTGTCTCGTCCCAACTTCCTGTGCCCCTCCAGCCTTCTTGCTGGCTGGGCATGAGAAGCTGGAAAATCCTTGACTTTAGACTAAACATTACTTAGCAACAACTGAAAACATCAGTGTCTTATCAACATTCTTCTCATACTGAATCCAATACGTAACACTATATCAGCTACTAGAAACAAAATTAACTCTTTCCCAACTGAAACCTGGACAAAATCCAAGCAGGCTGTATCAATGAGTTCCCTGTTACGTGCACAGTCATGTATTCTTTAAAATAACCTTAATTGATGTGTCAGTCATAACTTTTGTCTACAGAAGCTGTATCATCCCTTCCCTTTCATTCACCCATATATATGCAAATTCCCTTCCTTTCTACCATTTAATCAATTCTTTAAAGTAATGAAGCATATCGGCCTGTGGCTTTCTCTTAAATTTGAAATAACTTAGCTCCTCACTTTCCTCCCAAGTCCTGGATACCTGGTCATCAATGTTCTGTGAAGATCTGCTTTCCTCAAGACTCCCTTCTCCCTGAGCCTGAATCAGATAAAGTTGTGGGATCAATATGTCCTAGATTCCACCACAATTGACAGTATGAACAACAATATGTTGGGCTTGTCTTCATCATTCATAATGTAGTCGTTGATCACTATTCCAGGATGGCATTATGCATTTTGATAGCATCACACATTTTCACATGCTCTTAGCCTTTATACCATGTTGTAAAAACATCACCCTCAAGGCTTACAATACACACGACAACACCACATTACCTCAGACATTTTAAGCAGTAAGAACAGAAAAAAATATATCTTAGAACAATGGAGAAGGGCCCAGAGGAAATTTTGTCCAAGCGCTACCCAACCTGAACATTACCCATTCGCTCTAGAGGAGCCTTAGGTAGAGTCACTCTGCATTCATGGCCTGATGCCCTGCGATCATGCCCTGGGACAGTTGGTTTTAGCACTATAGGCCTCCTATGATATCTAGAATACAAAGTCTCTCACTCTCATATTCTTCAACAATACTTTTTCTAAAATATATGTGGCATCTTATGTGCCATTTTCCATGCCTTTGCTGTCATTTGCAAATGATGGTGAAAATTAGTATTTCCTGACTCTCAGTCCCATTTTACTAGTGCTATGAAAGAACCAAATGATAAACATTCAGTGCTTTGCAGAACTTGTAAGCGATATTAGTGAAGAATACATCAACTAGTGCTAATTAAAATCAAAGTGAGGATAAGCAGACAGATGATAGTTATTATGGAAAAGGGTTTATTTTGTTGGTTTTTATTGGGGGGAGGAAGACGCAGCTAATTCGTCTTAGAAATCTACATTATAACTTTAAATTGCCAGTTCAGTTACAATAGAAATTAGCCTTCAGGAGGCATTTAAAAATTAAGTATACTGTTGTTGACGATTAACCTACAACAGATGCATGCATTAACACAACATGTTCTCAATCATATCTTTATAACAAAGCAGTTATTTGATTTATGTAGCCATCCAGTGTCTGAATAGGTTAGATTTATTTTCAGTCAATGTACTTGATCTAATGATGCTTATATGTAAGGCTACAGAAGAAAACCTCTGCCTGACATAAATGTGGCAACACAGGTATAGACAATCACACCTCATTAGTACAAGTACCAATGAAAATAATAATGTGTTGGAGAAAAAAAAAAACCAACAGACAAGAAGCCGAGGTGCTCATAAGTAGAGATTAAAATGTGGGGGAAAAAACCCACACTTTAGGCCCGGCAATTTTTTTCTTGAAAAATCACTTCAAGTTAGCGACAAGTATAATTGTTTCTTTTTTATTAATGAAGGCTTTCAACACTGCCTTGGATTATTATTACTGTTTTCTCACTAGTTATTATACAAAGTTTTTGAATCTGTGCTTAATGCTCAGAGGAAGGACTCATGAAAGTAATGCTTATGAGTAATATGATCCTAATAAGGATGTTAAGTGCCCAAGATGATACATGGTTTGTAATCCGATACAGCTGAGTTCAAATTTGAAGAATTTAAAGAATTGATACTGCTTAACACAGGAAAAATGCCTTCAGAAGAATTTTGTAGCCAAATAGATGGAAAAAATTATTCAATTAGTATGGCAAAGAAAATGCAGTCATAAAAACGTGCTGAAAAGTGATTAGCAGAGTATTTGTTTACTGATAGTGGATAGAATTAATTTTTTATTGGATTTAACTGAAAGAGAAAAAAAATGTAACTGCAAAAAGCAGACAAGTTTTGGAGTGCCTAAGTCCTGCTCTCCTTCTAAAACAGGGAACAGAAGGTAACAGAGATAATGCTTAACTGTAGAACAGGGTAAGCAGAAAGTCAGGAATAGGAGGAATACTAATGATAAAAATATTGTCTGGTTTGAATCTTTTATAATCCATGCATTGTGCATTATAGTTTTCATCCTCTTTTTCTGAAGGACTGAGAACAGAAATGAAGTGGCTTGCTTTTTTGGAAACAAAAGCTTTCCATAGAAGCCAGGTATTTCTGTCCTTTAGTGTTTGCCTCTGTGTTTTCATTTTGTACATGGCTGTTCCAGCATTTCACCTGTGGCATTTCCATTAGGTCATTCAGAGCAGTCCAACAGACACAGTCCATTCCGTAATGTGTAGGGTCAGGCCCAACAGTAGTCTTAGGAGGGGAATTTGTTACAGTGATTGTGGAGGTTAGTGGCAAGTTTTTCGTTGTTCTGTTGTGTGATTCCATGTGATAACCATCATTTGAAAAGGACTTTGAAACTGACTTTACACCTGGTACACTCAAAATGCTTACTGAAACATGAAAAAGATTTGAATCTAAGATAGGAAGAAGGTATCAAATCACATGTTTTACAGCAGAGATGGAGGCTTCTCTTATTTTGTCCTATTTGATCTTGTGTGTTTCTGAAGAAATAGAAGGCCCTTCCATGGTACCCTGTTCTAGTGATTTTTCCTGTGTTCATTTCTCAGGTTGTACTTCAAAGTGTAGTGCACAAACATGTCTCAAACTTTTCAGGCAGAATAGACACATATAGCCAGGAGTTACGTGATGAAAATAGTTTTGTCACTTAACAGTAAAGACCTTGAAGTCTATGCTTTTTTTTTTTTAAAAGACATATTTAGTTACTTTGTGACATTCACAATGAATAGACTCAGGAAAGGGAGAATCTGACTTTAAGAAACTGTCATATCCTTGGAAATACAAATCAACCAAAGATGTAAATCAGGAATTTAGTCCTGGAATTCAATATTTTATATATGCATCTACATAACTAGGTTGTAAGGGAACATAAGACAGAATGGTAGAATCTTATAATCAGGATAATTCAGCATGGAAGGGAACTCAGGAGCTGTCTAGTCCAACCTACTGCTGAAAGCAGGTTCAGCTCTGAGGTGAGACAACGTCACTCAGGGCTTTATCCAGGCTGGTCTTGAAAACCTCCAAAATGGAGACTGCACAACCTGTGTGGGCAACCTTCTTCAATGCTTGACTGTCCTTGTGGGGGAAAAAGCTTTTCCTTTTTTTCCTTATTTGGAAATCATTGTTTACAGTCAGAATCACCACACAAGAATTTATTATCTCCAAAGATCTCTTTGAGGTCCAAACATCTCTTGTGGTCTCTTTCTTCTTATGGATAGGCAGTGGTATGACCTTTCCTCTGGGCAGGTTTGCTGACCTGGCTAGTCCTAGCTTATGAGTTGAAGGCATGTTAGAGTCCTTCCTTCCCCTGGCTCATGTTGTCCTACTCATAGGGGTATGTACATGACCAGAGTAGTGAATCATTCTGTCTTTCTCTAGACTACAAAAAGCTAAAGCTCATCTGGTACATGTGATTTATTACTATATAATAAAGTCAAGGCTAGGTGAGACAACTGTTTGTTAAATTACCGTGTGTACTTGGATCAGGCATGGAGTCTAATATAGTCACAGAATCACCTCAGCTCATTATGGTACAAATGAGCACTTTACATGGCCACAAAGTGATACTGCTTTTGAAAAAAATATGTTTCCACTCTTATTTCCAGCTCACCCCCTACCTTGTGTTGGCTCAGGCCTTTACATAGTCACAAAGGAACTGCACCAGGAAGCGATACAGATAAAAACTAACTTATTTTCTTCCTGTGTTAGTCAGTAGGTAACACAAGAGTTGAAGATAACAGTGAGGCACAAAAGGAATGGAAGACTGGTTACTGAAGGAGTAGGATCACTTTATTGTCAAAATAAAGTCTGAACTGTTTTCCTCTCAGGTACTACAGATTGAATGACAGCATCCATGCAGGGATTTACATCTTTTTTTACCTTAAAGTACCTTACTTTACCTTAAAGTGCAGAGACTTCACAGAGTTCGTTGATTTCCTTTATATTTTTCTACTGTATCCTTGTTTTATTGTATTTCTGTCATGGTATAAAATATTTTATTCTGATTAAGGTACACAATGTTAGGAAGGCAGTATTTCATTGTTGTTGTTGCGCAAAAATAGTATATCCTGGTGTTTAATGCACTTCTCTTGAAGAAACATTTCTGAAGCTGTTCCTAATTTCTTACCTTTCCTATGTTCATGAGTAGTACAAAAGTGAACATTTGTAAGCCTCATCTGAAGATACATGTTTTCATTATTCTGACGGTACTTTTTAACATGTATGAAGTTATTCTTATCTGGAGTCAAACAGATATCCACCAGCAGTTTTCAAATGAGCAGTTATACATTGGATGGGCTTTTTACATACATTCTTCTCAACAGAGATAGGAATGTATTATATTATTTCCCAAAGTCTTACCAACAATCAGAAACAAATTGAAAAATAATTCTTATGAATCCTTATATGGTAGAAGAGTACTCAGGTTTTTCCACCATTCCTCTTGGGTCAAAGATTTACTGACTACTGTGTTTGTGCTTCTATGGCCCTATTTAGCCCTCTTTGGACAGAGCAGCCCAGAGTGCTTCTGGTATTGCTTATTTGTAACACTGTTTTGTAGAAACCAGATAAATAGTAGTCTGGACCTAGGGCATTTTACTAACGAATACTTAAAAAGCATGATCAGTAATAAAAGCTAACAAATGCAAAAAAATCTGGAGTCTCTGACTCAGCAGTTTCTGGAAAAAATACAGATAGGAAGGGCTTGATAATTTAACAGGGAACACTTTCACTGTGCTTACTCCAGCAGAATACTGCACTTGTTTTGATGTGGTCATTTACTATTGTCTCAGGATGGCAATTGCTGGAGTAGTGAGGGAGACCGATTGTTCTTGTCTTGACTGAAACATCAGTCACTGAACTGGCACATCTCGCAAGTAAGGCTGAAACAGCCATATTTTATGCTGCATGAGCTGTATGGTGGGGAAAAGGGTATAAGACATAAAGCAGAGGATAACATAAATCTCAGGACAAGGCAGGTAAAAAAATCCCACAACCAACCCACAAACCAAAAAACAACCTAAAACCAAAACATGTAATTGTTTGATTTGTCATTCCAGAGAATTAAAACTTCACACTTCCTTGTCCTGCCATGATCTCTGTGTACTTTATTCAGCAAAGTCATTGATGGGCTGTGGGAGAACAGTAATTCCTGCAGAGATAATCCAAAATCACTCTTGTTTCTACATTCTGGATGAAAATCATTAGTAAGTTTTATACATTGGGTAAACTATATGCATTTATAATTCCATCTTTTATGTCTAGGGCCATAACAGCCAAAAGTATAATATTTTGAATGCATCAATGAAACCCTTTGCATTCATGAAAAATCCTGACAACAAGGTAAAACATTGCTTATATGGGCCCTACAGACTGCTCAGAACTTCAGATGCTGCTTCTTTTTTTGTCATTGTCCATCTGTTTTGCCTGTGAAAATCACTTGAGGTGATTTAGGGTGCAAATTCACTTGAAAAATGAACCAGTAACAAAAACAAACCATTAAGCATCCTATGAACCTACTAAAGCAATTTCTTTATATTAAGGAATGACACAATGTCAAACCAGTGTCAAAGCAATTTTTATTAATTACATGCCACCCAATATACAGGTGGCCGGTCACGACCCATAGCTTCCTGGTCATGACATAACAGTCAGTAAAAAAGAAAATAAGCCATTCACGTATGCTTACTGTATGTTTATTTCTTCTGCATACATTAGGTCATGCAAGTAAAAAACCCCACCAAAATGCAGCAATCTAGAGCTTTGAAAAAAAGCCTTAAGTAGATGACTTATACACCCCTGAAATGAAAAAAGCCTATTCTAATAATTGAGTCAATTTCAATAAATATTTTTATCCCATAAACTTTTAAACTGATTTTAAGGTTAACAATTTTAGGTGTCTCCAAATGAAATAAAATAAATTCTCATTATTTTGAAACCCTGAGGGTAAATTCATCTAAGTAAATTTTAAAAATTTAAACATTTGAAAGTTAAACACAATTTCCCTGTGACCTAATTCCTGAACCATGTTAATATTCTGATATCCTATGTCAAGATAGGTATAATAACATGAGAAATGGTACAGAAAAGGGAAGAAGGATGGAAACAGATACGGAAAAGCATCTATAGGGAGAGTAATAAAATAGGCTAAAGCTTTTAAATCTTGAAAAGAAATGTGAGAAAGGGTATGAAGGATTCATAAAATAATGAGTATTATATGTCAGGTAAATAAGGAATATTGATTCTTCACTTCTCACACTAAAATAGAGACACTGGATTTATCAGGCAGAAGACTAAAAAGGTAGAACTTTTCTGTTAGTGTACATAATTAAGTTGTGGAAATTGTTGGCATGTGATGTTATAGACAGAAAAATTAGATTGAAAACAGATCAGAAATTCATAAAAGGAAAATTTCTCAAAGGGTAATAAACACAGAGGCCTGCGTGAAGGGCTCCAAGAAGCCCGCAGTCCATAAAATTGCTGGAGATTGTGATGATGTGTCCTGGTTTCAGTTGGGAAAGAGTTAATTTTGTTTCTAGTAGCTGGTATAGTGTTATGTTTTGGATTCACTATGAGAAGAATGTTGATAAGACACTGATGTTTTCAGTTGTTGCTAAGTAATGTTTAGTCTAAAGTCAAGGATTTTCCAGCTTCTCATGCCCAGCCAACAAGAAGGCTGGAGGGGCACAGGAAGTTGGGACGAGACACAGTCAGGACAGCTGGCCCAAACTGGCCAAAGGAATATTCCATACCATGTGACATCATGCCCAGTATATAAACTGGGGGGAGTTGGCCAGGGGAGGGGTGGGGATCGCTGCTCGGGAACTAACTCGGCATTGGTCGGCAAGTGGTGAGCAATTGTATTGTGCATCACTTGTTTTGTATATTCCAATTCTTTCATTATTTTTATTGCCATTTTATTATTGTTATTATTATCATTATTATTTTCTTCCTTTCTGTCCTGTTAAACTGTCTTTATCTCAACCCACGAGTTTTACTTTTTTTTCTGATTCTCTCCCTCATCCCACTGGGTGGGGGGAAAGTGAGTGAGCGGCTGCGTGGTGCTTAGTTGCTGGCTGGGGTTAAACCATGACATATATAAGAAGGCATGAATCTCATTCTGTATGATCAATTTCTGACTCTCCTGGTGAATTATCTGTTGCTGCTCATTGTCAGAAATAAAATACTAGTCTTAGTGTACTTCTGATCTAACACATCAGTACATACTTTCTTAGATACCATCAAGGATATGATTGGTATTATACAGGGTCTTACAATTCGAGCCATGCCAGTGAGAGATTTTTGTATGATTTATTTAAACCAAAGAAATAATCATAACCGAGATGTATCAGGAGTAATAGTTTTCCAACTGTAAAACATTTGGGGGGCCGAAGTTCAGAACTTTTTGGTTTATTTTATAAAAATATTATGCCTTCATTTAAGGCTTATGGAAAAAAAGCCTAAAGCTGCCAAGTTATTATTTTAGGCTTCAGCAAATATGGAATCTAATATTTCACCTGGCATTATCTAATGATTAATCATAACCGGTGTTAAGATGTGAGCAATACTTTTAATGTAATTTTTGTCTGGTTTAATTTTCCAGCCAATTAGAAATTCTTATTGGACTTCTCTTCCCTCTACTAAAAAGCTTATTAATGAAGACATTTATATATCTTGATTGAGCAAGCTCCTAGTCTTCTTTCTTGGCTAAGTAGACTTTCTGGATCTTTCTATGTAAGATCAAGTAAGTTAGTTGCTGGAGCCTTCACATCTCTCTATCAGCCTTTTCTGTACCCAAACTTGCAGCATTGGACTGGTATATTTGAATCAGCAGAAAAACTACCTACCCCATAGTACATATTCTGTCATCCTTGAAGCATATAATACAGGTTCTGACATCTTTCACATGGATATATTGCACTGCTGCACAACTTCTTTTCCCCATTATTTTTTATGTCAGAGGATAAACTTTTACCATCATTTCTGTTTGCTGGGCAAGAACGTACTGGCCTGCATGCCCTTCGTGAAGTTAAGGGTAAGGTGAAGGACTGTTGCAAGGAGGCTTGATTTCTGTTCAGTAGCTGACAACATGTCTTTAAAAAAAAACCCCAACCAACCTTGAACTGAAGCTTCCAACTTTTTAACAAAACTTTCCAATTCTGTGTAACTTACAGAACTTGAGATTCAATCCCAAAATGCAGGCATCTTTGCTTATTTGTGTTTTGTTTTCTGGAGGGCTGCGTGTTTTGGTTTTTTTTTTCCAGAGAGTTAGTTATAAGAAAAGGGAATTTCCTTAAAAGGTATAATTAAGGAAGTGCTACAGTCTTGAGTGCAATTAAAAGCAGAGTTCAGCTCCTGTGGGAGAGAAATGAGAGATGATTATGACAGCAGCAAAGTCTAACAGTCCTTAGAGTATTAGTTTTTCATTCAGTTTTGAGTTACAAATGAATCTGCTAGCAAGACCTTCCACAAACCCGTTAATGGATTTAAATTAGCTAGCTGAAAGTTATGTTTATACTGAAAATTTTGCTAAACATGAAATTATAGCTTTGCTAATTGTTCTGGAAATTATTTTTATTACCATAGTCTGTGCATTAGGCATTTATAGCCATATATTGGAATGCTGCCATTCCATTTGCTTTTGGTGACTTTGGACACAGAGGCCCCCAAACTGTGAAGCAGAGCAGCAGCACACTGTACTATTCTGTTCTAGAAAGATTCAACACACAGAAATAAAGTTAAATCCCCAAACTTGTGATTTCAATGACGTGTTGCTGTTTAAAAAGTAATGCAAATCAAATTAAATTAAAGGCTGATCTATTTAGCATGACTATTCCTCTTACCTTTTGCAAAGATTGTTACTGATGGAGGAGAAAGGTAAAAATTAATCTAGTGGTTGTAATTGCCTAGTTCAGTTTACACAGTGGGGTCCACAGTACTTTGCAACTTACCCTGTATTTCTGATCTCTAGTTTTCCTTTAGCTGCATCCTGAAACATGGGACATAGATTTAAATTTTAGTGGCTCATAATTCATGACAGGAGTATCTGGCATGGTGTTCAGACTGAAAACCAGTTGATGAAAACCACCTGTGTCATTCAAGAGAATATGTGTATGTATTTTCCATTTAAAAAGATCTAGGAACATACACTCTTAACTGAAGTCTGCGACTAACCCTAAAAGAAATCAGAGTTAGGAGTAGGATGCCATTGGTATCTGCCAATGGGAGAATAATACAGCAGCCAGCAAAAAAATTGGTATTTTTTAAAGTATTGCATCAAATACACAATAAAAGGAGGTAGAGTTACTGTATCAAATATCTAGTATATATATTTATTTACATTAAGTCAATCAAGAAATGAAAAGATGGATTTCTTACAATATATCCGTTGGTATTAGATTTTAATAGATATCTGGTATTTGAAAAAAAGAAAATAAAAGGGTAGTGCTGCCATTATTGAATGTTAAATTTGAAGATCAAGGCATTCTTTCTATTATGAAAAATAATCAGAAACATGTAAAGGACTTGATTTGATGAAAAGCAGGATTTAATTTATCTGGAAATCAACTGAAAGAGCAGAATGGTAGGATATGGGCCAACTAAGCTTTTAGAAACAAGCTAGGTCAGTTTTTCTTTTCAAAAATTATTAGGGCAGTAGTTACTTTAGCTTGAGTTATGAGAAACAGAAAGAATCTGTCTCAGAATATGAAGGATTAAGGCAATTTGAGTGAAATATTACTGTTATTGATGGGTAAAGAGACATCAGTACTAAGTACAAGGACAACAGACATTAAAAAAACCCACCAAAACAAACTTCAAAAAAGAAGGATTAAGATAATCTGCAGGAGATCTGGCAGTAAGTGGAAGTGAATATATTAAATATTTAATAACAGACTATCCTAATACAAAATAACAATATAAATCATAATAGGAGACCATTAAAGCTCCTGATACTGTCATAAGGATATACAGATCAGAAAGAAATTTTACAAAAGGTGAGAAAAGAACCACATGACTAATGAATAAAAGCCTAAAATAATAGGAAGCTGTGAGAATACAATAAGAGAGGCCATCACAGTTGCTGGATTACAACCACCAAAGGATATAAAAGACAATGATGGAGGGACTTCATAAACACATAGAAGTAAAAAGAGAACAAGGAAACAGTGCAAAGCAAATAACACAGTGAAAATGGCAGGGACACCTGGGAAGTTGTAAGAAAGCCAGTTAGCTCTGAAACCTGGAAAGAAATTATGGAGTAAGTGATGAAAAATTGCTTAATGCAAAATCTAATTCTATTTACTAAGCATTTTTTTAATTACAAACTAGCAGAAAAAAGGCAGTGTTGTTTCTACATATGTAGTGTACTTAGTAGGGAAAATGCATACAAAGAATAGTTACTGGTTAGCTTCTGTGAGTAATTTTGTGTTGCATCTTAGATGGCTTAGTTCTAGGCCTGGTGATGTTAAATACTTTTGCTATATCTTGGATAATGGAGTAAGAATTATGCATAAATACCATTAATGACTGAAATGTGGAGGGTTGCAGGCTCTTTAGAGGATAGAAGTATGCTTCAAAATGATGCTGATAAATTAAAGTGAACATGCATATTTCATCAACATGAAATTTACTTCAGGCAAGTACAAAATGTTGTAGACTAGATGAAGAAGACAAAGACATAAATATAAAATACAGAGTAAATACCCAGACAGAGGAATAATACCCAGTAAGTACATCAGAAAAACACAAGAAGTAAATGGTCATAAGAAACATTAGTGTACAGTACGTCGTTGTGTTCACTGTTCACATAACTGTGTGTGTGCGTGTGCATGTGCATGCTTTTGTGTGTGCAAAAGTAAATTCTTATTACAGAGTTTGGCCTGCATTTAAGCAAGCACACAACCTTCATAAGTTGCAGATAGGGTTAATGAGGATGCTGAAAAGTGTTGAATTCATAAGTAGCTGAAAAAAATTGTAAATTTAAGTTCATTTGCAAATGAAAATGGTATTTGATATTTATACAGCCTTTAAAACTACATTAGCAGTTACACAAATCTTTTCGGATTTCTTAATCAGGTATGTCCCAGTATATCTTGCTTAAAAAAAAAAAAAAAAAGAAAAAAATTTGAAACAATCTTATATCCTTATCTGGTGTTGTAGCTCAGCAAGCCTAACATTTGTTCTCTGTGTCATGCTAGGATGGGTAGTAAAGGTTAGGACTAAAGTACACTGACACAGCTGTGGAGCCTAAGATTTCTTTCATCTGCCCATGCTTATGTGTAGTCTGCTCTGGTTATCTTCCTAGTCATTACATTCTTATGAGTGCAATACATTCAAGGTCAGTCTTAATTTATAACAAGTGAATTAGTGATCTAATATCTTTTATCAGTTATTAGATCTGAATATTTGCAAACTTTCCAACGCGGATATATCAGAATAGCGAAGGCTCTCTGCGTGCTCGGTTAACATTATCATTATCACTAATATCAGTAAAAGGCATCATATAAGAAGTTAATAGATACTAAACTCTGATACAAGATATTTTAAAGCTAACGTATTTGGCTTTTTATTGTATAATTTACATTATATCACTTTCCAGCCAAATGTCATGCACAAATGTAAAATTCTTTTGGTGAAATTAAACTGAAATTTTGACAGTAATAACTGATTTGTGTGGTAAAGTAAATCAAAATTATTATTCTAAGGAGTGTTCACTTACAATCTGCTCTAGTCTGGAAAATCAACACAATGAGCTGGCCTTTTAAATGAGGCACCAGCTTTTCCCAGAGTGTAAGATACCTCATTCTAACAACACAGAATATCGGTAAATCTTCTAAACTTTGTTTTTGCTCTCTAGCAAAGCTTTTATATGTATTAGTCAATATATTAAACACATACATGAATTTTATTATGAGGAAATGTTTTAATAAACATTTTCCATTTTCTTTGTGTCCTATATAGAAGCCAGCATTTTTTAGCAGGCCTACTTTGCTCACAGTTTTTGGGGAGAAGGGGAAGGAAAGGGATGAGAATTAAGAACAAATGATATTTGCTTATATCACAGTGAAAATGTTAACATTTACATTTTAAGACACAAACATTCATTTTACATATGTATGTTTTTAACAGCTGTAAATTGAAGACTTCTCAATCCAGGGAGTTTTATAAATAACACAGATTGATCTAGTAAAAATCAAATTGAAATATTCCCAATTACTAGTCACCTTTTGTTATTTTAAATAATATTAATTACCCACAATTAAAAATATACAATGAGATTTTATAGTACTCAGGAGAATCTTATACATTCTTCTTAGTTCATAATTTCTTGTTGTATTGGGTTTTTAGACATTTATTGCTCTTTAAATCTTCAGTATGGCCTCTGTTAACAGGGAATGTTATGTCTTCTGTTGGACAAATTACACTACAAATGTTCAACTCAGAGGCATGGTTCCAAAGCATGGAGAGGTTAAAATACTGTGACATGGATCACTATTTCACAGTCTGATTTACTGGAAACAGCAGGTGGCTAGCAGTCAGACCCACGCAGTGTTTCAAAGAAAACAGTTACATAAATTGTGATTTTGCACACACTTGTGTATGAAGAATTAACATCAATAAAATAATTTTTACATGTATACATACTTACACTTCAAATTAGGAAACAAAAATCCATCTTGTCACATTTCTTGTAAGATTTGCCACAAATGTTGCATTTTTAAGTTGGTTTTATAATATTTATTTTTCTAAAAAAATATAAAACACACTGAAAAAACATATGTCTGTGTTATTCTGGATATATTAGCATATATAAACTCAATAATCAATAGTGTATCAATAGTGTATCAATAGTATATTTTGGTGCATCCTTTCTAAAATGATATCTTGAAAGTCAGTAGAGTTTGGCCCAGACTCTTGCTTTACACACACATCACTTCATGTATATCTACAAGGTTCAGCTCAGTGCCATATCAACCTAGGTCTAGAACTAGAAGCAGTACAGCTGCATCACTGGGAATCCATGCTCAGGGCAATTATTCTTGCGTCTCTGTGCATAAATAATCTCTGTATGTTGTTTCACATTGAAACACAGGAGTGTGTTAGCTCCAGCCAGTTATGTGACACAAAAGGGAAAGACTGTGGTACTCTGTGGTGCAAGCTTCTTTCATTCAGTATCTGATATCCAGATTGTGTGTTTTCCAGTGGTTCAGAGTGTACAAGCAGAGGTGTGATGTTCAGAACTCAGATATAATGAGGTGCTTGGCACTAACTTGAATATCTCAGAGGTATTGCTCTTGGTTGTCTAGATATACCAGTTATCTACAGCATCTACACAGAACTGAAGAGGTCCTTGGTTCTCTGTAGAGAAAAGAATTTATAATCTCAGACACTTTTAAGAACTAGTCTCTGGGGTCAGTAATAAAAGGCAATGTTTTGGATGAGAAGAGCAACTCCTGTAATTTTTTGAGATTCAATATGCTTTTCATAGATACAGAATTTAGTGCCAGAAAGAACTAATGGATAATCTAATGTCCCCTCCTGTCAATGCCAGACTTCTGTATTTCATTTGTTTTTCTGTGCTAATTTCAAAAAATTAACCAGTCTTCTGCAGTCTTCACTTAAAAGCGCTAAGTGATAAAAAACACAACTAAATTTTCTTTTTATAATTTGTTCCAATAATTACTCACCATTGTTTGCAAAAATAGGAAAAAAAAATTACACTTTAAATGTGTTTGTCATTGACTTCAGCTGCTGGCTTTTTTCATGTCTTTTCCAGATTAGAGAAGGAGATCTTCAGTGGTTTTTACATTCCTTTCTTTTAAATTTGATACATTAAGAAAAGGTGGTACATAATTTTTGAGTGAGGCATTTTTTGAAGATATAAAACATTCCTTTTAGTTTCTCAGTTATTTCTTATATCGTAAATAAAAAAGGTCAACAAAGGAAGGCTGGATGCAATATTCCAGTAATTACTGCATGCCTACCATAACCGGAACCAAACTTGTACCTGTATTTCTACATACTTCTTCGTTGGTTAAGCGTCTAAGGTTTGTTTTAGCCTTTTATGCTGCAGCATTTAGCTATGTTAAAGGAAGAGGGAAAGTGCTTAGCAAAGAAACTCACTTAGGTCACCCGGTATGATGGCCATATTCTTTCTGTTACCTTATTGTCAATCCATGAGTGTGGTGGGTTGACCTTGGCTGGATGCCAGATGCCTACCAAGCCGCTCTATCACTCCCTTCCTCAGCTGGACAGGGAAGAGAAAATATAACAAAAAGCTCATGGGTTGAGATAAGGACAGGGAGAGGTCACTCAACCAATTACCGTCATGGACAAAACAGACTTGATTTGGGGAAATTAATCTAATTTATTACCAATCAAATCAGAGTAGGGTAATGAGAAATAAAATCAAATCTTAAAACACCTTCCCCCCACCCCTCCCTTCTTCCTTGGCTCAACTTCACTTCCGATTTTCTCTACCTCCTCCCTGCCAAGTGGCACAGGGGGACAGGGAATGGGGGTTGTGGTCAGTTTATCACATATCTCTGCTGCTCCTTCCTCCTCACACTCTTCCCCAGCTCCAGTGTGGGGTCTCTCCCACGGGAGACAGTCTTCTGTGAGCTTCTCCAATGTAGGTCCTTCCTGCAGGCTGCAGTTCTTCATGAAATGCTCCAGCGTGGGTCCCTTCCACGGGGTGCAGTCCTTCAGGAACAGACTGCTCCAGCATGGGTCCCCCATGGGGTCACAAGTCCTGACAGCAAAACTGCTCCAGCGTGGGCTCCTCTCTCCATGAGTCCACAAGTCCTGCCAGGAGCCTGCTACAGTGCGGGCTTCCCACAGGGTCACAACCTCCTTCAGGCATCCCCCTGCTCCGGCGTGTGG
Source organism: Buteo buteo (assembly GCF_964188355.1). NCBI lineage: Eukaryota > Metazoa > Chordata > Aves > Accipitriformes > Accipitridae > Buteo > Buteo buteo. Next base: position 61,289,967 of record NC_134173.1, on the reverse strand, counting down.
TCCTCCCCGGGCTGCATGTGGACATCTGCTCCACCGTGGACCTCCATGGGCTGCAGGGGGACAGCCTGCCTCACCATGGTCCTCCCCATGGGCTGCAGGGGAATCTCTGCTCCAGCGCCTGGAGCACCTCCTCCCCCTCCTTCTGCACTGACCTGGGGGTCTGCAGGGTTGTTTCACATGTTCTCACTCCTCTCCCCAGCTGCAGTGGCAGTTGCGCAGGTTTTTATTTCCCCTTCTTAAATATGTTATCCCAGAGGTGCTACCACTGTCGCTGATTGGCTTGGCCTTGGCCAGTGGCTCTGTTGGCCATAGGGGAAGCTTCTAGCAGCTTCTCACAGAAGCCACCCCTGTCGCCCCCCTGCTACCAAAACCTTGCCATGTAAACCCAATACACCCATACTGGACTATTAAATCCAATATGGTACACCTCAAAAGTGCCTATTTCTCATAAATTATTACGAAAAGACCCTAAGGTGACTAGCTCAGGTATAGAAGCCTACTATGTATGTATATCAACAGTTAGGTAAGTTGTCCAGTTGTGTAAGTTAAGTGAATTCTTCAAATGCAAAGAGAAGGAAACTGCTGGAAAAATCTATCTCTAAGTACCAGGCTATGAATAAGGAGAAACATGAAAGAAGATAAGAGATAGTAGGCAAGAAGATTCTGAGAAATGGAACAGACAATTTTGACGTTGTTAATGGAAAAAAACCCACAACTCAAAGATGGGACAGAAGATAAAATAATGCATAAAAAATAAAGGGATTCTAGGGTATTGATAAAAGGACCAAAAGAGGTCAAAGCCGAGGCACTGATGGGGGAATGGAGAAGGTGTACAAAAGAATATAAATATATACAGCTGGAATATGTTATCACATAGGCACTACCACCATTGCTGGTGGGCTTGGCCTTGGCCAGCGGCAGGTCTGTCATGGAGCCAGCTGGCATTGGCTCTGTTGGACATAGGGGAAGCTTCTAGAAGGTTCTTATAGAAACCACCCTTGTAGCCTCCCCACTACCAAAAGCTTGCTATGCAAACCCAATACAATGAGTCAACTGTACATCAAATCAACTGTGTGTTTATATTTACTTCCAAAATATAGAGAGTACCATGTTTTTTTTCTGCTGGTAGAACTCCATCTGAAATCTGTTCTAACCAACATGGTGAACTCTGTCCTTACAGATATTCTTTCTTTTGCTAGGGCCTAATTGGCACAATGGTACTTGTATTTTGAAATTTCCATGATAGTCTGTCAGTACAGAAAATATGAGAGAAACAGAGGTTTTGTGAGCAAGCCCTTTTAGGACCTTCAATTCCAAATGATCTGCATCTGCTCATTTAAATGGTTATTCTGTGTAGAAGTTGTTAAACATGTTTCTTCAAGTAGAAAGTACTTCATCATATGCTTATGTCATAAACAAATCATTCTGCTTCTTTCTAAATAAGAGAGATATATTTACTGAATTAATACATCATATTACATCATTAGTTATTTTCACTTTTGTATCTGGTATTCCTCTGTTTCATGTCTTATTTTATTCCTAACGTAGATTTACATACTCCCCCCCCCAAAAAAAAAAAAAAGGAAAATTCTTACAGGAAGAGTATAGACTTGCTGTCACATCTTGCAGGGATAGTGTTGGGAAGGTGAAGGCCCACCTGGAGCTGAATCTGTCCAGAGACATGAAGGGCAGCAAGAAGGTATTCTACGAGTACCTAATCAGTGAAATTAAGACTAGGGAAAGCATGAGCCCATTGCTGAATGAGGCAGGGAACCTGGTGACAAATGATATGGAAAAGGATGGGGTACTTAATGCCTTCTTTGCCTCAGTTTTTGCCATTAAGATCAATATTCAGGAATCCCAGGCCCCTGAGATCAGTGAGAAAGTCTGCAGCAAGGAGGGCTTACCCTCAGTGGAGGAGGACCTGGTTAGGGAGCACTTAAACAAACTGGACCCACATAAATCCATGGGGCCCGATGGCTTGCACCCACAGGTGCTAAGGGAGCTGGCTGATATCATTGCAAGACCACTCTCTATTATCTTTGAAAGGTCGTGGTGACCTTTCTGGTACCTGAAGTCTAGAAGTTAGCAAATGTAACTCCTGTCTTCAGGAAGGGCAAGAAGAAAGATCCAGGGAACTACAGCCAGTTAGAGTCAACTGGAAATCATTTCCAGGCACATAAAAGACAAGAACGTGAATGGGAATAGTCATCATGGATTTACAAAGTGGAAATCATTGCCTCCTACAATGGATTGACTGGGAGAGCAGTTCATATTTAGCTCAACTCTAGTAAAGCTTTTGACACCATGTGCCATAACATCCTCATAGAGAAGCTGACGATATATGGGTTAGATAAATGGAAAGTGAAGTGGATTAAACACTGGCTGAACAGCTGGGCCCAGAGGGTTGTAATCAGTGGCACAAAGACCAGGTGGAAGCAAGTCACTAGTGCTGTACTGCAGGGGTCGATACTAGGGCCAGTACTGTTTTACACATTCATTAACGACCTGGATGCTGGAAGAGAGTGCACCCTCAGCATGTTCGCAGATGATACAAAACTAGAAGGAGTGTCTGATGCACCAGATGGTTGTGCTGAGATTTTTAGGGGCCTTGGCAGGCTGGAGAAATGGACTGAGAGGAATCTCATGAAATTAAACAAGGGAAAATGCAAAGTCCTGTATCTGGGAGGAATAACTCCAGACACAGTACATTCTAGGAAGCTGCTTTGCCAAGAAGGATCTGGGAGTTCTGGTGAACAGCAAGCTGGCCCCATGAGCCAGAAATTTTGCACCCTTTCAGCAAATAAGGCCAACAGTCACTTGGGCTGCATTAGGCGGAGTGTTGCCAGCAGGTCCAGGGAGGTGATCACTCCCCTCTGTTCAGTACTGGTGAGGCTGCATCTGCAGTAATGTGTCCAGTTCTGGGCTTCCATGTACAAGAGAGATAGGGGCCTACTGAACTGAGTCCAGCACAGGTCTACAAAGATGATTTAAGGGACTGGAGCATCTTTCATGAGGAGAGGCTGAGACAGCTGGGACTGTTCAGTCTTGAGACGAAAAGGCTCAGGGGAAGCCTATATCTGTGTGTATGAATTCCTGATGAAGGGGGAATGAAGATGAGCAAGCCAGACTCTTCAATGAACACAAATTGAAATACATTAACTTCCATCTGCACAGAGGAAAACACTTTTTTTTTACGGTGAAGGTGGTCAAAAACTGGAACAGGTTGCCTGGAGAGGTTGTGAAGTTTCTGTCTGTGGAGATGTTAAAACCCAACTGGACACATTCCTGGGCAACCTGCTTGGACAGGTGGCTTTGACAAGATGATCTCAGGATGGCCTTCTTACCCCAGTGATTCTGTAATTCTGTGTCATTCTTCATCTTGCTGTCCTTCTTTCTCCTGTAGCTGTTTGTTCCTCTAATATTTTTATATCTTGTTGATATTCCGTATTTGAGAGTTTATTGTTTGTATCAATACCTCCTTTTTATTTGCGTATTTTTTTTTTAATGTTTTCTGCTCTCTCTTTGTCACTGAACTAGAATAGGCTTTTAGCTGCAGTTGCTTTCTTTTATGCAGCCAGGTACATTAGCTGAAGAACAGGGATTACTTACTGAATACTTTTCTGCAGTTTTCTTAGAACATGCGTAGTGATACGAGTTTCATAAGTAGATGTGGTGGGTTAACCTTGGCTGGCTATCAGATGCCAACCAAGCCACTCTGTCACTCCCCCTCCTCAACAGGACAGAGGGAGAAAATAAGATTAAAAAGCTTGTGGGTCAAGATAAGGACTTGGAGATCACTTACCCATTACCTTCACAGTCAAACCAGACTCAACTTGGGGAAGATTTATAGCCAGTTAAAAATAGAATAGGATGGTGAGAAACAAAGGAAAAAATAAAGCATCTTCCCCTCCCCACCCTCTTCCCAGGTTCAACTTCTTTCCTTCATTCCCAACTCCTCTACCTCCCCCACTGGCCCTGAACAGTGCAGATGGGGGATGTGGGGTTGTGGTCAGTCTCTAACAGTTCCTCTCTGCCCCTCCTTCCTCCTCACACTTTTCCCCTGCTCCAGAGTGGGTCCTTCCTACAGGCTACGGTCCTTCCAGAACTGCTCCAGTGTGGGTCCTGTCCACAGGCTGCAGGGTAAACATGCTCTAGTGTGGGTCCTCCATGGGCCACAGTTCCTGTTAGGAGAGACTGCTTCAGCATGGTCCTCCCCGTGAGCTGCAGGGGATTAGCTGGAGCACCTCCTCCCCCTCCTCCTTCTGTGACCTTGGTATTCACAAGATTGTATCTCACTTTTTTTTTTTTTCTCACTGCCTGTGCAGCATTTTGCCCTTTCTTAAATATGTTTTCACAGAGGTGACACCAGCTTGGTGGATGAACTCAGCTGTATCCTGTGGTGAGTTCATTGTGGAGCTGACTCGAGCCAACTGTGCCTGGCACAGGGCAGCCCCTCATCTCTTCTTGCAGAGGCCACTCCTGCAGCCCTCTGTGGCAAAGAAATAAAATTTTCTAAGATTTTTTTCTTAGTAGCTGCCCATCTATGAATCAACAAAACCCCCACCCCTCACCCCCCCAAAACCAAAACACAATTTAGATGACTAAATCTCAACTAGTTATACAAACACAAAGAGATGATGTGTTTTTAGCTTTTAGCTTTGAAGGTTTTTTATTATGAACCATCAAACTGGGAATTAGTCTAAAATCTTAGAATCATAGAATTGTTTAGGTTGGAAAAGACCTTTAAGATCACCAAGTCCAACCGTCAACCCAATACCACCATGCCCACTAAACCAAGTCCTGAAGTGCCATGTCTACACGTTTTTTGAACACCTCCAGGAATGGTGACTCAACCACTTCCCTGGGCAGCCTGTTCCAATGCTTGATAACCCTTTCAGTAAAGAATTTTTTTCTAATATCCAATCTAATCCTCCCCTTGTGCAACTTGAGGCCATTTCCTCACATCCTATCACTAGTTGCGTGGTAGAAGAGACCAGCACCCACCTCACTACAACCCCCTTTCAGGTAGTTGTAGAGAGCAGTAAGGTCTCCCCTTGGCCTCCTTTTCTCCAGACGTAAACAACCCCAGTTCCCTCAGCTGCTCCTCATAAGACTTGTGCTCCAGGCCCCTCACCAACTTGGTTGCCCTTCTCTGGACATGCTCCAGCAACTCAATGTCTTTCCTGTAGTGAGGGGCCCAAAAGTGAACACAGTACTCGAGGTGCGGCCTCACCAGTGCTGAGTACAGGGGGACGATCACTTCCCTGCTCCTGCTGGCCACACTATTTCTGATACAGGCCAGGATGCCGTTGGCCTTGTTGGCCACGTTCTTGTAAAGTGTCAGAATAATTCCTTTCAAAATGAGGCATTTTGCATAAGTGCTAGTACTACTTGTCCAATGCCCTTCTCCTTTTTAACTCTTACCTAATAGGGCTAAATGTGAGCTGTCCTATCCCTTATTTCTCATAGATAATTTCAAAGATTTGGTCCTTGGTTTTAAAAGCTTTCTATCGGTTATATCTCTATGGAATAACAGTGATGGAGGTGTATGATATCCACATCTTAATTTTATCATAACATATTAAAAATCCTCCATATGAAAGATACAAGAAACATTTGCCTAACTGCAGTTGGAGAACATTTGAATATGTATGTTACAAATAGGGTAAGAGGAGTATGATCAAGTACACAGAACAACAGCAAATTCATAGTGTTCCTTTAAATGAGATAATTTATCATAGAAAAATGGTGCGATTTTAATGATTAGAGCATTTTAATTGGGAGATTTGAACTGTTTTTCTGTCTGGGAGTAGCAGGAGCAAGGAGGGGAGGAGTGGGAGCCAAGGGTGACCCTGCACATGCCATGTGCTCACCAGCAGTGTGCAGTCCTGCAGGGCCTGAACACTGAGGTCAGAGCTGGGGACTTAGAGTCAATTGACAGCCCCCAGCATGGTAAGTCAAAAGGAGACAGCCAAGGATAGAGCTTGGGCTGGCTGAGGCTGAGCTGGAATGGGGTTCCTGAGCCCAAGGGCAGAAGGTCATCAGTGTCCCCAGGCAGGGCTAGTGAGGGCTAGGAGGGTGCCCTTAGGGCCCTTGTGGATTCCAGTTTTGTCTTAGATTTTTGTGTTGAAGAACAACATGTTGTCTCTTTATGCTTTGGATTTTTTTTTTTTTTTTTTTTTTCCATGAAATAAAGGGTGGTACAGTTTCTTGATATTTGTCAAGCACTCTGAGATGGAAGTTCTATAGAATTATCAAGTAAGAAATTTATTAGCTTACAGTTATATTGTGGAAGAGGGGAAGGTCACTACAGATAAATATAAGCAATTTTAAAATGTAAATGTCTTATGTGATAAATTCAGTAGAACTAGGAGACCAGATGTTTGAGATATAGAAGAAAGTTGTTGCACAAAAGGTAACTGGGTAAAACATTAATTCACAAAAAAATAAGGTGGAAACTAAATAAGGTCAATAGTTCTGTGAGTAATCTGCATGGAATCCTTGACAGCAATTATATTTAAATTATGCAATAAGAGTAGCCTTTTCTGACAGATTTCAGTATCTACCTTGATACATTTTCAGAGGCAGAACGTAGGAAATAGAAAGGAGTGAACTCAGAAAAAGATCACCTGTAGTTTGAGTGGAGCTGCTTAATTTTTATCCTCTTACTTTGTATTGATGAGTTGTTCTTTAAAGGCATTTCAGGACTTGCACTGGCTTATTATCACCCTTAAAAAAAGATGAAATAACATAACTGATTCAAGCCTAACATGACAGCATTTTTAATTTTTATTCTAATGTTAAGGGAAAGCTCTTTTAAGATACATTTGCATTTGGATTTAATATCTAACTATGAGTAACTAGAGTGGCAGATACTCAGGAAAACTTTCAGATTCTAAAAGTACTTTTTCTAATAAGACCCATGGGGTCTCTAATTTTGCTGCAGAGTGGGAGTAATTTGACTTACATTTTAAACTTTATCTGCAGCCAGAGTTGCATGCCAATTTCCCTTTATGCTGTACAGAAAATATAATTAGAGTCTTTTACTAGTTTGAATATTACATAGCTATATGTGCTTTTCATTTAACTACTGTAGTTACATGAAGTACTAAGGATTAGGGAGAGAAGTTAAACAAGAATTAGCTGCAGGGAGAAGTACTCTTTCCTTCCTATTTCCAATGCCTCCAAGCTTCTTCAGTGTGAATCTGGCAATACTGATACCAACTAGTAGCCCAGTAAATATGACTTTTGCCTTATTACTGGGAAGTGGCCACAGGCTTTGTATTGATCTGACAGCGGGAGTGTCTTAGGACTCTTCTGAGGTGTCTCGACCTGAGCTGGTTTTAACTTGTTTGAGCTCTGACAGTTGCCTACTGGTCAAGTGACAGATGTGACTATCATGTATAGTAAAGGTCTGACAACTCTAGGCAGTTGCTGTGTAACACACATTGGCCCTCTGTGTCAGCTGGGGCTGGGGAAGGCTGGGAACTAAGGAGAAAAAAGCAAGCTCTGTTAAGAAAACATCAAATAGCCCGAAGATGATTCAAGATTGTGGAAGGGGAGTTTATCATTAACATCTTTCCAGGGATGAGCTCAGGATACTGATGACTCACAATAAACATTTTCCCCTTCTGTTTGGGAAAGAATGAAGTGCTGATCTCAGGACACTGAGGGATGCTGAAAGGGTGGGCATAACACTGGAGAAAAGGGATAGCTACTAGGAAGATTTTTTTTATTAAAGAAGTTACTAGTATTATTAATGAGACTTTTTGATATTTAGACTGTTAGTCTGTTAAAGCATTAATTGGACTAACAGTAAATTTTGACTCCATATACATGATGTTCTCTTCTGTCCCAACACGATTTTGTGTGTAACAAGCTACACAATACTTCTGCATATATGGTCAGCTGAACATCAAGTTGTAGTACCCAGCACCATGGTTTTTTGTTTGGTTAATTTATTAACACCAGAAAGGCTCAAGAACAAGCTTCCTTCCCTTATTCAGGCAGTAGACTTGTAAGTATAATAATTTGCTATATAGAATTAAAAAAAAGAAGGTGGAGAAAATAACCGGTTATGAAATAGTAAGATGTTGGCAACATTTTAAGAGAGGTAAACTATATAAGCCTTTCACAGATAATGGTCCCAGTCATTCAGTTTGACTGTTACCTAAAAAAAGTATTTGGTCAGACACAAGTTGTATTCAATTCAGTTTTTTTAGAGTAGCTGTGAAAGTAGAGGGAAGAAATGTGTGGAATTCCAGGGAAGACACTCAGATATATCACGTTCATCCCTATACCTGTCCAGGGTCCTCAGCTCTTCAGCCAAGGCCCTCAGAGATTGGAGGTTCTTGAAAGAGACAGTATGCCACAGGTTTGCTTTAGCACATGCAGGAAGAAATGTCCCATGGCAGCTCTTGGTGTCCACCTTACCATAGCTTCTGGGCCACCAGGATGAGTCTGTTTGGGGGAGGCCTCACCTACACAGCCTGATCAAGTTGGAGCTGTATCTTACTAGTGGTGTATTGAAACTCATCTGCCTCTGCTCCTTGCTGACTGCCCTGACCGTGGCTTGGTCTCATCAGTTATACCAAGGAGCTGTGCAACTTGCCACAGCTTGTGTGGTAGAAAGACCCATACATAAACCATCATGTGCAGCCCAGGTGAAGTTAATATGTACTTATATTGATTCTATGATCTGCTCAGGAAAATTGAGTTGTAAGTGTGAAGTCACTTTGTATATGAGGTATTTGCATCACATTTATGAATAAGGACTCCTTCCAAGTCCCTGATATCTGTATGAAAATCAGCAACTTATGATAGTAGTCCTTCAGGCAATCGGGACAGCAACACTGTCCATCAGTGTTATGTTTATTACTTGTGTCGCAAACAACATATTACTCGTATCATAGGCTGACATTTCAGAGTATGTGTGTTTGGAAGTCTGCTTTTACTTTTCCTCATATTTCATATTCTGCCACGTCAACAGATTAACTGGAAAATCTTTGACATATGAACATCTGGCTTTATAAGCTGCAATCTACTTCTGAAGTTAAAAAGTATTTCTTAATCGTGGCACTTTTCAACATTTAATATTCGCAGTACTACAAACTTCCATCAATCATCAGTTGGACCTTTATTCAGTCCTTAATGATCATACAGTAGTTTCTCATAGACTTGCTTTATATGACAGTAACTTTACTTCAAAATTGAACTTTTTCCAACATTGTAAAGGCATGACAGGGCTTTCATGTATTTCAAGACTGACATTTTTAAAACAAAGACTTTTTTTCATTCTTCCAGACATCATAATGAACTTGACAAAGAGTCATAGGGTGAATTATTTTTATCACTCTAGCTGAATAACTTTAAAATTCATCAATAGAATGTTAAAGTACTTTACAGAACAAGTGTTTTTTTCAACGTAACGTAATGTAGAACTTTTTTTTCCCCTTCTTTGCAAACATTGGCTTATTTAAGTTTTCATTTGTTTGTTTTATAAATCAGAAATAAGTGATTGCAGTGGAGTTTCTACCTAAAACCTTAGTTTAGTTCTAAATAGCTCATTAGGTTAAATTTGAAGAATGGTAATTTACTGTTCTAAAAATAAAAAATAGCTTTTTGTCAGTCATTTGGCTGCAGTTCTGAGATATGGAAAAAACAATCAAGGCTATATCTAGCTTCAAACTTGTCAATGTCCTGATTCTCAGTTAAATAAATCACTTAGTCCTACTACAGACAATTTTACAGGAACTGACCTTAGTAACTAGGTTTTTCACTGACTTGTGCCTTTGTAACCACTTAAAACTTGGGTGATACATTACCCTCAAACTGCTAATAGAACGTTATATTTTAGACACTTTTCTTTTGGACGCTTTTCCTTTACTTTTCTGCTGCATATTTAACTTTGAGAAAGTGCTGGCTTTAGGGACAGAAGTCTTTGTCTTCTTTCCTCCTTCAAGACTGAATTAGTACTGTTTAGTTTCTCCTCTGAAAGATGTGTTCTGTCATCCCTTATGACTGGACACTGAACTATGGCAATGCAGAAGATTAACTTAACTCCCTTCCCCTTCTGTTTTCTTTATTTATATGCCTGCTCTATTTCCAAGCTAATCTTTCTCTTACTGTGTTGTTTCTTGTTTTCATCATTTGAAGACTCAACTGGGAAACTTTGCATATTTTGATATTGTAATTACCTTTCAAATTAGTCTATTTTCTCAAACCAGTCTGTTATCTCATGAGATGGTTAATTCCTGAATCACCCAGGGAATTAATGACTTGAATGTACTGGATGCACACACAAGATCAGCCCTGGTACCCAGCTACAGCTTGAGTTTCACACATACAATTACATGAAAAATTCCACTTACATAAAAATTCTATGGCTTCTGTCACAGAGATGTCTCATTAAGTCTTTTTCTGTAATACAGATACACCAATATTGTGTATGTTAATGCTGCATAAATGTGAGCTGCAATTAAAATTCTAGGAAATCCACAGTTCTAAAAATACTTACTTTCATGTTACTTGAGTATTTATATTGAAAATACTTTCACAAAAGAACAATTTACAGGCAATTATCCATCTTGTTGACCTATCTTGTTATCCAAAGATAGCTGAAAATATCTATTAGCATGTAGCATTTATTTGCTATCTTCAACAAAATTCAAATCTTGGGTTCTCATTTTAGACAGCAGTAGATTTTGTAAGAGATAGAAGAGGGTTTTTTTGGCTGTTTGACAATAAATGTCACAGTGTCCTTGCTCTAAAATGATTTAATACAATTTGGATAGAAGACTTCCAGGAAAAAAACAAAACAAAACAGTGAGGAAGAAAAAAGCCAGTACCCAAAGTTGTCATGCAATAGACATTCACATTTATAATGATTGCTATTAAGACCCATTAATCTCATCACTGGAATTGGAAACATAAAGAATATTGATAGGCCTAATCATACAAAAAACCTTAACTATTTAGTGCTTGACCAAAAGGTTAATGGTTAGGTTGGTGTCTGAACCTCAATGTAAACATCTTACTTAACTGGGTTGATGGAACAAGAGGGATATATTAACTTAATCGTTAAATCCTTCAGGATCTTTCAAATCAAGCAATGTGTTAAATATTCAGTTAGTTTCAGCTTTGCTTCTTTAGTGTAAATCTGGTTCTTCCTAAACAGATCTGGATTTATTAAATTAGAGATCTGAGTTTTAGTCTTCTATCCACAAATGAGTGTCCTTACATCTACATTGTGGGGTGGATCTTTTTATGAAGCTTGTTAAAAGAGTTCTTCTTTCATGGGATCAAGGCAATCATGGAGAACAAAGGAAAGGATGCTAGGAGTCTTTGATTATGAGTGTATTTTGTATAGAAGGATAGGAAACACAATAAGCTGTAAGTGGTTGATACTTCACATTTGTGTTTAATACACCCGCTCCCTAGTTTAATCAAAATTTAACCAAACCAAATAAGTTACTGGTCAGGCACTTTTCTGTTGGTTAGGTCTTCCCTTTCGGGGGGGGGGAGGCTACCATCTTTTGTAGTTTTTGTATTATGCTATGTAAGTATTAAGCCCCGCTAGCATGTACATGTACATGGACAATGCATGATAGGCCTTATCAAAGTATGGGATACTTTGCCCTTTTTTAAATCAAAGCTTATTAGAAAGCAGTTCTATTTCAACAAACAAATAATACCAATGAGAAAGATTCCACACAGCTGCAGTTAGCACCAAAACAAGCACTTAAGATTTTGTAGTGCACATGTATGAGTGATGAGATCTATGTATGCACCTAGTCATGCTAGGATGTAAGTCCGTGTTAGCCTAAGGCTTTGGTAGTATTAGAATGGGTTTCAGCAGTGTTATAGATGGGTTATAGACCTCAAATTCCTTTTTGATCAGTTCAATTTCTGTGAATCTCCTGGCTTGTGAGGAAATGTAGGAACTATATGCTTCATGAAAAAGTTTTATTTGAAAAACTTTGCTGTATATTTTCCCAACAAAAATACTTCTATTTGGAATATTTTTGGATATGTTTAATACCTAAACTAAGGTTTGTATTAGTGGGGCTTGTGTGCTTGTTACTTGATAATAATCTTTCTTCAAAATTAAAATGCACATGTTTTACAAATAAATCAGTTTCACTAATATCAGAATACCTGATTCGGTGTCACTGATTTCTGCTCCAAACAAATAAGTAACACACAAAGCTTAAATTCTGCTACCATTCCATACAGATTCAAACATAATAAAATAGAATTGGGCACTTAGAGTGAGGACTGCCTATTTGACTCTCTTTTATCTCCTACCCCTTATATTCATATTTTGTAGTGTCTATATCCTTCCTTGAAATTTTTACATATTTGTTCACTGATCTGATTTTGAGCTTTGACTGGACCTTTGCAATCTGGGCACTTTTTGTCTCTCTTCATACCTGTAGCCTAAATTACTGCTTTTGTTTGTATATTATACACTGTATTTTATCTGACTAAACCAGAATAAACTTCTGAGCCACTTCTTAACAAGATGGCAGAGATAATTATTGCACATAAGCAATGTATGAAAAAGAAAACAGCAGTATGAATGAAAGTAGTTGTAAAATAGTTTGGCCATCATTTCTGGAAGAATGAGGAATACCATGTCTGTGAAATTTGTACAAAATCAATCATTTTTTTCTTATCATTTGTGTCTTCTACTAATCCTCTCTTTGTCACTGGGCTTTAAAGAAAGAGATAGTTCTTTCTGTTTTAATTTCTGTTTGGAAGATCTATAGTTTTAGACAATTTTTAGTAATTAAGGAGAATTTGGTTACATGAACAAGACAGGGATTTTTAAACTACTTGTCAAGATTATAGCTAGCTGGCAATGTGCATTTCAAATGTTAAAGTAAGCGTATAGTATTTTATGATATGTCATTATGTCTCTGGAAGAAATGGAGGATGGGCATGTTAGGGATGCACGACTAACCAAATCCAACAGCTGTTAAAACTCAGATTTATTCTTCAGCAAAAGTTAGTTAGAAGTCCGGTAACATTTTATAAAACCACAGGCTCAATGATGTAAAGAGAATTAATACTACATGGCCGACTCAAGAATCCCCAAGATTTAAAGTGACGGCTGAAAATGTGCATATCACTCCCCTAAAAGCTGAGGGCTCTCTCCCTCAAGGAGTTACCTCGGGTGGTGCCCCGACCCGAGGGGGAGTGCCCGACTGCAGACCCACTGCTCCGAGGAGGACTGCCAACGAGGTCTGGTGGGACCTCGTTTATACCCCTGTCGAATCTGACCTGTGGTCATTTAATCCTATTGGCTAGGAGGGTCACCTCGGTGTACCTGGCCCATCTCGACTGGCCAGTTCAAATTTCAACCTTCAGCCTCCAGGGTTTCCTTCTCCCTTCCTGGAGAAGTTTTTTTTCCTGCTGGCAGATGGGGGGGGTGGGGGGGGGGAATGTACTGCCATAGTGCACTATGCTATCAAAAAAACCAAACAAGCCAACCCTGAATTCCACTTTGCAACATAAGGTGGGAATTATGTGTTAGATTTTTGAAGGAGAATAAAATACTAATTGACTTCACTGGATCAGAGTTAGCCTAAAGCAGAGTGAGTTTTGAAAATTGCCTCCTAAATAGTACAGAAAAGAAGGGGATGGAGGCACAATGTTGTAATGAAGTGCAAGAAGAATAAAATTTTGATTCTCAAAAATATTAGTGCCTTATTTCTTCTGTAAACTGTGATTTATCCACAGTCTCAAACCAAATAAGATGCAAAGATGGGAACTTCACTGACAGATCTGCATGCATAGCCTTACACTTTTACTAATCCCTTGACTAGCAACAAAGGTGCATTATTTCAGTAAGCACCTCTTTTATTAGATAACAGACTATCTAATGTAAATGTTGTTAACTACACATAGTGGTGAGATACTTTAAATCTCTGGTTCATAACCAATGATCTGAAGATTCTCCATGAACGTTTCTAAGAGTTTATGGAAGACAACTGCAGAAGGGAAGCCTACATGTCTGTTGACTTAAATTTGCTATGCAGGATTCTGTGCAGTTTGAGGGGGAGCTACATCTTTTGAACTATAAAAAAAGATGAGACAGCTGCATTTGCTTTATGGTAGATATGGTGTTTTTCTTTGAATTTTAGGAAAATATTGTAGATGATGCAGTGTAGCTATGCTTGTAATAGTAGCTGGCACCGAAGTAGGTTGGACTGCCAATGCATTATGGTAATTTGCTGAGAAGATAAATTGACGTCGGAAAAGGGGCAGTTATATGAGCAGAATAAGCAATCATTTTCTGCCAGTTGCCATTATAAATTCTGTCAGCTTGCAAATCTACTTTCTGGGAACAATCCCATAGAAATCATGAACTGTAAAGATCAGAGTTTAGGAACTGTGAATTTAGTTAGAACTCAGATGATATCAGCATGTGCTTAGTTAGAATCATCTTAAGTATAACCTATTGCTGTCAGGGATAGATGTGTTAATAAATAATTGATTTGATAGGTAAACTTAACTAGATATTAGCTATTTTAAAAATAAAACTAGTCTTTTACCATAAGCATATTTAAATGACTAGGGTGATGTTTTCTCATGCCTTGGACAATAAACTTGCAGTGTATTTTTCACGTTTTTGTGATTATCAAACCTTATTATAGGCAGAATATATACTAGTTAAAATAGGTGCTAAGAAATGTGTTTTACAGCCTTTTTTTTTGGTTCAATTGTTCAGTAAGACCTCTTCCAGTAATAGGTTTATTCTCAAATATGTAAGCAATGAAAGGTTGTTGCCTCTATATTGCTTAACAATTAGTTGCAGGGTGAGAATTTAAATAAAAGACCTATTTTGTCTTGCAACATTAGGTAATAGTATTATGCAGAGAAACAGCTGTACCAAAAAGGACAGCTAATTTAACCTCTACCTTTCAAAAACCAAGCATCAGACTAAAGTATACTTCTTATGTTTGTAACAAGATATTTGTAACAACTCAAGTCACTTTATGGCTGTTAGAAAATGTGTTTCATGCTGAAATTCACAGTGACAATGCAGAAAGATTTCATGTTTACTAATCAAAAGGTGTAGGCTTCTGCTTTTTATGCTTGTTACAGTGCAGTTCTCACTTTAATCAGTACAGAGCAATGTGCAAATGCAATTTAATAGCTAGCTAGAACAATGTACCGTATAGTAAAGCTAAACAGAAAGGAAATTAATCTGTTTTAGGGAGGTTTTTTTCATGAAATTCTGGATATCAGTATTGTATATAACTTTATGAAATTTCCACTGGTTTGGAAGAAAACATTTTGATACTGCCTGGGTGGCAAATCAGAAAAAGAGAGCTAAAAGTCCCACCGAGCCCAACAGCTGAAAAACCAGGCAGTTAGGGGGCCCATTACTAGCCTGGCAGCCGTGCAGCAAAGAAGCACCAGGCTAACCAGCTGGCAAAACAGCTAAGCAGCTGACTGGCCAATAAGTGATACAAGCAGGCTGCTTCTTTGGCTTTAATTAAAGGTTTCACCAGAATGAAAATTTCTATAGATCTTACTGACTGTCACAATTTTATATCACAAATACCAATTTGATATTAAAATTATTTGGTAATAAATGAGAAAAATTTGTTGATATAAAAATGAGTGTTTCCCCTATTAACACAAACTAAGAAGAATGCTCTGCTTAGACAAATGATTAGGGCGGATCTTCAGAACTGGAATCTCTTTCTGCCAGAGGCTGTGTGTACCACTAAAATCCAGATTCATGGGGGAATTTGGGTGTCGAAAAAGCACAAATAATCTTGGAAGAGAGTTGGAGAGCTGAGGTTTCCTTTTTGTCTCTTCTGCCTACACTCTAACCTTTGCAGACTAGAACGCTTTTCATTTTCCTTCTGGCTCGATGAATACTTCAATCCTTTCGCGGAATGGCACATCAGTGATACGAATGTTAGAAAGTGCACATAAATGAATACACATATTTGTATTGAAAGTGCCTCTCTCTATACATGTCATCTTGTGTCGAGGATGATGAACTTAAGTGACATTTTTGGATTCCTAAACCTTTGTCTGAAACAAGGATTAAACTGGTATGTTCAGTTTCCTGGATGCGTGCTGTAACTTCTTAATTGGCAATATATATTTAAAAAAAAAAATAGAAAAAAAATCAGGAGACACCATAAGTAGTGTTTCTGATTATGTTTTGCATACTTTGTATTAGGGATAGTATTACTGATAGACTTGAGCCTGTCAGAGGACTACATGGAATACCTAGATTTTACATACCAGCTGGCATGAAACCATCGTTCCTTGGAGTGGTGTATTTACAGGCTCATGCAGAAATGACTGGCAATTCTGTGGGGCAGAGGTGAGGGGGGACACCAAAAAAGAGGTGCTAATACAAGAACTAATGCTAATACTAACTAATACAATACTAACCAGTACTAGTACAAGTACTTCCTTATCCATTTCCACATCCTTTTGCAATCTCATAGCAGTATTTTTTTTTTTAACATCACCATCCAAATTCCTTGGATCTAGAATTTTGAGTAAATTTCTTAAGCTTGAAAAAGTTAGATTTTATATGTTCTGCAAGTGAAATGAATGAGATCAGCTAGTGTGTTTCCACAGTATAAAAAACATTCTAAAACAAGTATTTGAAGGAGCTTTAATAGCCTGTGGTGCCAGTCAAGCATTTTGTCATTTATATTAGTGCCTGAGGGAAAGAGGGTGCTAACACAGTTTCAGAAATTTGGAAAGTGGTCTTAAACATATTCTGTTTTCAGGTAGCATGGTTGGGAAAAGATGCGGAGAGAATGTTACCTTTAAACTGTTATACTTGTCTTCCTCACAAAATAATACCTACACAAGCTTATTAGTCATTTATTTAAGAAGTATTTTTTTTTTCCACTTAAAAGATCACTTGTAGATTACTTGCTTTATTATGACTATGGTTGACTCTAAATACACCTTGATCATTGTCTCTAAGAACACTAAACCAACTGAAAATCTGGAAATGATTAATGGTAGAGCTAGGCACATTCCTTAGGGCTGACACCCAAAAGAAATTTGGTTTATCCTGAGAATGGAAACAATTTTTTTCAGTGTTATGAAGGTCTCTTGCCCATCTGCCTCTGGCACAATTTTGAGGTAAGGCCATAATTATGTGGGGAAATCAGAACTACTTCCTGATCTAGGAACCGTGTACACACTAATGAAATACTGAGAAAAATGAGTGTTGAGTACAGGTTGAAAAGGAAAAAAAATGCCTTCCAAGCCTTTAGGTAAGCAACAGAACCCCTGACATTTAGCATTAATTAATATTTTCCATGTTGAGTTTTTATGCTTTAGGTTTCCATCTCATCTGTAATCTAAAGGACAGGCAGAAAAAGCTACTCTTCCATAGTATTTTGAGAATGATTGTTGAGCACAACAGAAATACTACTATGATATTTCAGTTAGTCCTGCATATGAGTTAAAAAAGTCTGAATAAGATGTCCTGAGTTTTGTCTTTGAAACTTGTACTACTCACCCACTGAACAATTTTGAAGGGATAAAACCATTGAAAACTGGACTTCTGGTCATTGTAAAAGGAGGATCATAACTCAAGGTTAAAAATACAGTCTCCAAGTCAACCCAAAATCTCTAGCTAAATTTTTAATTGAATTTTTTGAAATCCATAGAATAGATAACAGGAGTTTTCTTGCTTGGGTTTATCAAATGTATCACACATCTTATCCAATGTATCATTTTTAATAAAACAGACCACTAAGAGAAAGAATGAATGAAAGCTCTAATATTAGTTTTAAACAAGACAAGATTGTTCTGTATAAACTATTTATTGATACTTGCCAGTTTGTTTTATTGGCTCTTAGCCACCTCCCTCCCCAACCCTACCTCCCCAGCTCTCAAACCCAAGTGTTACAGAAACTGGGGAAGGGGAGATTTGTACAGAAGCTTACTCCTTGCTTAACCTGAAGTCATAAAATGAACCAAAAATCTTTCCATTGAGGGACCTAAGAACACATTTAGTGAGTAAGGGGCTATTGCACATTAAAAAGAAGTATGCTTTAAATTAAAATAACTTGATCATATGTTAGAGGAGGGACTGCTATCAAATGAAACATGCAGTTTTCCTGGGTTGGTTGTCATAAGCAGAAATTAAATCTAGGCTTCTGCATCTAAAAAACCATTAATTTTCACAGCCTGAGCTGACCAGCTTATTAGTTCCAAGTCACGATTGAGCTCAAATTCAGGTCTAGGCACTGTATGAGGGCAAAGAAGCAAAGAACAAAAATTTGGTCTCTAGAGACTTGCCATTACTTTCTTGAATTTACTGTTAATTTGCATTACTATTTTAGCTAGCTCTGCTCTCGCATACTGCTATCACAATATGATTCCAAACCTTGAAACAAACATTAAGCCACAAAATAACCCTTGGGAAGGGAAGTGGTTTGAACTTCAGATGGGTAAATACTGTTGTGGACAAGGGTATACACTGACAGTGTGCAAAGAATAGAAGTTTAGAGGATGCCACTGTTCTGGTTGAAGCTTTGCTCTATTACTGGTGATAGTCCAAACACTTAACGTAAAAAGTTTATTTTCAGAAATCCTTTTTAAAGAAAATGAGATATCTAATGAGACTATGTTGACAGAACTTGAAGTGGAATAGATTAAAAATATTTTATTTACATGGCAAAATATTTTGTTTTGATTTAATTTTCTTATTTTTGAGTGTATCACTTGTATTTGTTAAGATTATCATATTCATCTAACTTTCCTACAAAGGTTTTCATAGGACAGCTGCAAAAAAACCCACTTAACTCTAAAATAAAAATGAAGTATTTCAGCACAGAGCACTGCATAAAAGTCTTCAGACTTTGATAAGGAATTTTAAAATGTCAAATCTGTTTCTACTTGAAACAAAAAAACATGCCTTTTTAAAGAAAACTCAAAAGTTTCTAATTTGAGAAAGGGGGGTAGGGGAGGACTGTGCATTCCAAAAGACTGTGTTGCAGCCATTCACCAGGCAATGCTGATTAGATTTTAGTTGTAAAAGCCAGAGCTCTGAACTTGCAGGTTTTTTCTTACAATTTTCTTTTAGTTGTTGGTCTGATACGTGATTGAAGTTGCTTTCTCTCTCTGTGCATGAGTTTCTCTGTCTGTAAAATGGAGATAACAATATTGATAATGACATTATTGCATTTTGCAAAGCCACTTCAAAGGTTAGATGAAAAGTCCTTTGTAAAAGCAAGGAATCTGCTCAATTCTCTCACTTATGCATTGCTTGTAGAGCTTTATGACCTGTTTCATTACAGACTTTCATCTTCTTTTCTTTTTTTTTTCTTCTTTTTTAAAAAATAGAATAGGAATCCACAATGTCTGAACATAAAATGGTATTCTTGTTGGCTAGTATTTTATTCTAACTACAGGAAGAGCTCTGTTTAGAAATGAATGGAAGGACATAGATAAGTATGTTGACATCCTGAAGATGCGACTTATCTTTCTGGTCTTGGTGACAAACATAATAATAAAAAAATATTACCTCTAATTCAGACCTTCCAAATGAGCAAGTCAAGATGGAAGAGTACAGTAATTGGAGTAACATCCTGATGTTAAAAAACAAACAGATAAACAACAAAAAATATCCAGATTATTTTGTATTCTGGGTCTAGTGGCTTGGAGTTAATTTTCTTCATAGAAGCCCATACGGTGCTGTGGTTTGGATTTGTGACTAAACCAGAGTTGATAACACACCAGTGTTTTGGCTCTTGCTGAGCAGTGCTTGCACAGCATCAAGGCTTTCTCCCTCCCCCCATCCCCCCCCGTCCCCACAGTGAGTAGTCCAGGGATAGACAAGATGCTGGGAAAGGACAAAACATAAAGAGCTGACCCAAATTGACCAAAAGAATATTCCATACCATATAACTTCATGGTCAGCAATAAAAAAGGAGGAGAGGGGCTGGGGAGGGGCAGGTAGTCATTGTTTGGAGACTGGCTTGATTGGTCTACTTGTTGGATGTGTGAATGATTGCCCTTGTATCACTTGTTTTTGTTGTGCTTTTTTCTCCCCTCTTCACTTATTAAATTGACTTCTGAAAAGTCTTTATTTTGATCCAGGAATTTTCTTGCTTTTGCTCTTCCTGTTCTCTCCCCTGTCCTTCTGTCAGGGGCAGGGAGCGGAGTGAGTGAGCAGCTGTGTGGTACTTAGCTGCTACCTGGGGTCAATTCACCACAATTCCCTACTTTTCTTGTACTTTCAATAGCTAATTTTCAGATTCACTGAAGTGATGGAGTATTTCTTATTTCTTTGTACCCTGAATTTAGAAAAGTACTTACTCTTGAAAAATAGATATCTTTTTTAGAGTTTTAGATGTTGGTCTGCATAACCTAAGCTCTCTTGTTCCATATCTTTAACATGGAAGTCACAGGGTACAACCCTTTTCCTGGAGCCCAGAGCACTGTTCTCCCTAACCTGTTAACTGCCCTGGATAGATGTAAACTCTTTCTAGCTTGAGTGTCATGTACTTGCATCATGATAGTGCTGTGCCTGACCAATAATGTTACTGTGTGGTTTCTGGATTAGCACTGATTTGTATTCCATCACTTGGTCATGCATAGCGGACAATCTTGTCTGTTCATGCTTGTCATAACATACTATTAATTGATAAATATAAAGTCCCACAGAGGGCATGTCAACGAGTGTGTGTTTGAAAAAAAAAGTTTTCTGCACAAGACCTTTATCGAAGGTTTATGAAAATCTACTGATCTTCAGCCCTGATCATTTTTTAATCTTTTAATAATAATTTTTATTTGTTTGTTTTAATTCAGGCTCTCTGGAATGAATATACCTCCTCCAGTTATCAGCAACAAAAACTGGCTCAGACTACATTTTGTAACAGACAGCAATCACCGATACCGTGGATTTAGTGCTCACTACCAAGGTACATTTAAAAAAATACCTTTTTTATTGTGGTTGTTCTTGTTAAATAAAAAAGTGCCTCAAATTGTAGAGGAAATGGTAAGGGCCGTTTTAAAAAATCTTCATAGAAGTGTAGTTTGTATTTGCATAAATGATAAATTCAGCTGTGCAACCTGTTATATCAAATTACAGTATGTCAGAATATGGGTAGTGTATTATCTAGTGTATCTAAATACAGTTATAAAAAATTACAGCAGATATCTACTTCACTTTATCCTGTGCAAGTACTTAGCTTTTAAAATGGTCCTAATATTGTGAAAGATGTTGTGTAACAGATACAGAAATAATGTTTTTATCATTAAAATATGTATTTGCCTCTATGGTTGTTTAAGTCATGTTTGTAAAACAGTGAGTAAGTTTCTATTTACTAATATACCATTTAATCACTACTATCTCTTACTATCCATTTCTGAATGCATTGTGCTACTAAGGGTTTAATTAACCTGTAAGATTCTTATCCACTGTTTTTATGAACAAGCATTATTTTGAGTAAGAGTGAAAGCATCTGAAGCATTAACTTGGGAATATCACCATTTGGAACAAGGTCATTCTAATGATGAAGTGCTAATGAAAACTGAGCTTCATTAGTGTGTAGTAATACTGTCTGCTTTTTTACAAGTATTACTGTAAATAATATTTTTCAGTATCTACAGTGTATTAATGGATCTTCAGGGAACAGTTACCCTTTATGTGCTTTTGTGCTTTTCCATTTATCTGATGAAAAAAAGAATCATGGCATTCCAAATGAGATTAGTTCAGGAATTTCTTTTACAGTTCTCTACAGGAGATTTATCATAGGAAGAGATTAGCTACATAAATTTTTGCAGAATCTGATAAAATTAATCAACTAATGTAAAAATAGCAACTAACAAAAGACTAGGACTAATTTTTTAATGTAATTGATCTTTTATAATACTAAACTTTTTACAACTCTGTGTGATTGCCTCAGATAACATATTCCATACAACAACAGAACAAATTTGATTACTATTTCAGCAAATATTGTGTATCTGTATTTGAACTTCCCGAGTTCATAGATGTTCTGGAATGCGTATCCTGAGTGAATTTAGGTAAAAGGAGCCTTCCTACTGTAGCTCCAGGGCTGCTATGACTGTTTATGAAAAGCACTGGCTCATTTTTTGCATGGTATCCTTCATACCAAGTACGATAAACCACACTCTTTACTGGGAAATCACTACCTTACAGGACTGTTAAAAGCTATAAAGTAGGAACTTTCTCTCTTAGATCCTACCCTACAATTGAGAAACCATGTGATAACTATTTTGGTGGTTTATGTGAAGTAATTTGTATTGTTGAGATGTTCACTTTGAACTACTGAGAAAAGGAGAACAAACTATGTCTCAGATGACACACATACTTGCATTCCTGCCAAAAGTGTGAGGTAATAGGTAATGAAAGAGAATAGAGTTTTATTTAGTTTAAACATATGTTTTCTGCAAGTCATATAAAGCATGTGAGTTGGTAGGTGTGAGACCTTCAAATATGCTGCATATCTTCTATTTCTCTTTACCACCTAAGTTTGTAGTGATTACATTATGTATTTTTTACTATTATTTTGGTTTGCTCCTTTGATTTTTAATGGTATATTGCTGAATGTATGTTAAAGTCTACTCTACACCAACTTGTGAAATACTGCAGTAGTCCACCATGCCTAAAATGAAGAAAATATCTTTTACAATTCTTTGTAAAAAAACATGTAGGAAGTTAATAATTTCAGCATGTAAAAGCATTAAATGTGCATACTCAAGCAGATATGATTGTTAAAAATTAACCTTAATAGTAGAAAATGGAAAAATGCATTGTCAACTAATAGGAAGAAGTGGTTTCTGGGTCGATGGCAGGCTAAAGGAGAGAGTGTGAGGAAATTAAATATGCATATTAAAAATCTTCCATACATTTAGAAAACAAATAAAAATGTATAGCACAAAATGTTTCAGTTTGTTAAGAACTGAAACCTTCATTTTTTTTCAGTTAGAGACAACTTTAAGCCTTTTTGTAAAGACCATTTTCAAAAACCAATTTCACTGGTGCGCTGACATGAGTTGTCACAAAAGCAGATAACTGATAAAAAATCAAAAAAAGTATTCCAAAGAGCCATGTAGTACAGATACAGGTGCCTGTTTTTCTTTTCAGGAGTTTATTTCTGCATCACTTTTGAGAGGGTATCTGTTAATCCTTTCAATAGCCTGTATAATCACTGTACTACACTGTAATAACTGTTGTAAAAACTTTCTCTTTCCCCTGCTTAACTAACACAGATATGACTGTAATTTCTTTCTGACTTCCCTCCTTGAAACTTAATCTTCCCTGCATAGTACCACTATAACCAGAATTACTAATTTCTTACCACTTCATCTACTTTAACTTTCTTTATTCTATTGTTGCATCTTTCAAAGGAGCCGGACTCAAAATTCTGAACTTCAGAACACTGCATAATTCTTACTCCATCACTGCTTGGCACTTCAGTACTCTTTTCACCTGATCACTCCCTTGGCTTGCTCTTTTGTTTGCACAACTGCACGTTTTGTCCTAGTATATTTGGGTGCTGGTTTGACCCTGAGTAGCAGCAAAGCACCTCCACAGCCACTTGCTCACTCCAACCCCACAGTGGAACAGGGCAGAAAATAGGAAGAACAAGAGTGAGAAAACTTGTGAGTTGAAATGAAGACAGGGAATATCACTCATCAACTACTGTCCTGGCCAAAACAGTCTTAATATAAAACATTTAATTACTGGTGTTGGTAAACAAAGACAAATAGTTAAAAATTAGGGAAGATAACCTTTCCTCTCCCCTTTTGCAGGCTTAACTTCATTCCAGACACCTTTCCTTCCCCTTCCTCTATCTGCTTCACCACAGATTACACTTTGTCTCTTCAGTGATGTGATGGGCAGTGCAGGAGGTTCAGGTCAAGGTGTAGGAGTTTCTTTCTGCTACTCCTCATTTCTCACTCTTCTGCCATTCCTTCCTTCTTACTCATTTCCTCTGCTCTGATGTGCGTTGGCCATGGGCCACAGTCTCTTAGGGGAAGAACGTGCTCCAGTGTGGGTTATCCATGGGGTCCAGTCCCTTTGAGGGTGTTACTAGTTCTGGAATTGAGCACTCCTGCTCTGGCATTGTTCCTTTCTCTCAGTGTTTACTGCCTTATCTTAAATAGATTTTCACAGAGATGCCACAAATTCTGCTGATGGGCTCAGTTGTGTCCTGTGGTGGGTCCATTGCAGAGCCAGCTGGAACCATCTGTGACCAGCATGGGGCAACCCCTGACCTCCCATCACAGAGGTCACAAATGCAAGCATCCCCCTCCGCCCCCCCCCCCCGCTAACCCTTGTTGTTTTTTTTATTCAAACAAAAGAAAATAAACAAGTCTTATGGCCGCTTTTTAGGCAGGATATGAAGTAACCAAATCTTATTCCCTTCTGTTCCCTTAAATGTATGAAAATTGCTTTTTTAAGATTCTTTTTCACAAGACAGCCTCACATGGCCTACTCAGCTTCATATAAGTACATCGTCATGCAGGTTATGTGTATTAATTTCTTTTAGTAGGCATTTCAATTCATGAAAGATACTGAATTATACAATATTTAAAAGATGTTGGTAATGGATAATCAATGTGATACATGTCAATTAGAAGAGAATCAAAATGTTTCCCTACACAGGTTGTGGTGTCATAACCAAGACACTCTTGTTCTTGCTTGTCTGATCGCCCGTGTTTCAGCACTTCTTTCCATTCACTGAGGCTTCTTTGTCTTGATGTTTTCTGTCGTTACTGCTTTCTTAAAACTCCTTTTGAGTTAGAAACTGTTGGCTGAAGTAGAACCAAAGCTTCTTTGGATCTTCCTGAAGCTGCTGCTCCAAGGTTTCTTGGCACTGGTAATCCTCTTTTGCTGTTTCTAAAATTAGCTGTGCATTTTTACTCCATCCGTTTGCAGTTTCTGTAAAAGTTCCTTTTGCTTGCTGCTTTCTGTTGGCTACTCTTTGCCATAATATTATCTAAGTGGACAGAAGGGATTAAGTTAGTTTCACAGTTTACAGTCTTGCAGGCTGGCATACACAAACTTCAGTATTCTTTATGTCAAGCATACCCAGACACTGAAAGGGTGTTTCGAAAAGAATTCTCCATTTTCTGATAGTTAAACATTACTTTAAGAGTCTATAACTTTGCTATCTTTTGAGATGCAGCATCCTTTCTCTCTCCCTCCCTCCCTCCCTCCTCTTTAAAAGCTGTGGAAGGTTTCAGTAGTAGCCCTATACTTGCTATTTATTTCACTTGTGAAATCCATTTCTTAACTGCTTTTGCTTCCTTCCACCTTTCCTTTACCTCTGTTTAAGCCATGTACAAACTAATGCTTCTACTATGAACAAAATAGTATCAAATATGTCGACTGAATGCACAGTCACATCTGCCTTCCTTTAAGAATCTTTGCTTATAGGAAAATATGGATGAAGAGATTAAATATATCCTTGAGCTTTTCAGAATAGAACAAAATTTAGCTGTCATGCTCATGTTGAAAACATGCAAATGGTTACTCTGCTTAATACTTGGCAGCCAAGTATGTAGAGCTGAAGTTGGATAAATGCCAGCACTTTCAATGTGTGATGCAATGTGGAGAAAAGTTTTCTTTTTCTCTGTTTGATTTTCCATTGTTCTTTTCTTTCTGTCATTTGGTATATGAATAGAAATGTATCTTCATTCAGAAATGATTTATGGAGTTAGACTTTTCTTAGATTTTTTTGTTGGTTTTACCTTGAGAGAGAATTTGAAGCAATTGGCAATCAGGTAAAGAACAAAAGTAAGTAGTACTAAGCTGCCTGAGAACATCACAGCTAGAGTTGCCAGAAGAGAAAAACTGTCTTTATCACTTTTTTTCAGAACATCTAACAATTTATACATAATTTGTCATTCATTCCTCATCTCAAAACCTGTTGCAACCAACACTACACAGTACTACTGTCGGAAGACTCAGCAGTCATAACGAAGTCTTAGGTGAGAATCAGCTCCAAGACACCAAAATGTAGATGCCTCTGTATTGTAACCTATAGGTGTAGACACCTATAGGTATCTAAATACCCATTAAAGTTGGAGAGCTGTGGGGCACAGTTCAGTTGTACATGAATATATGTGCACTGACATATGAAATCACCTAGGGTATCCAGATATTTTTATGGCAGTGGCAGAAGTCCAGAGGCTCTTCTGGCAGACAAACCAAGGTGTTGCAAATCAATATGTTATGAAGTAACAAAATTGCACCAAGCCAAACTATGTATGAGCAACTGAATCTTCCCCATACCTGGGTAATCCTGTCAGACCAGGTTGCAGAGTGATTCAGCTGAACACATGGTAGGGGTGGGGTAGAGGTGCTCTAGAGTAAATGAGACATCTTCATGGTATTGGCAAATTAGAATTTAAAGGAGACCATGACATTCTGGCACAGAAACTACAAGACAGGGAAGAACACCTAAAATGACAACAAACAGCATATAGGCAACTGTTATGTCCGGTCCAAGGTATGTACTTTAAAATGAATTAAAACATTACATTCCACTGACTACACTGACTAGATTTCCATTTATTATAGAAGTTTATATACCTAGCACAACTATAGACATGCAGATGTAGGTGTCTTAATCTCAGGTTGAATCTCACATAATGTGACTTACTTACTGAAATGGCTTTTTAGTACCAGCATGCTCATGGGCTTGAGATTCCCTGGGGGAAAATTAAGGTGCTGCATCACTTGTATCACATCTGTAGAAGTCCACTACTTAAATAAGGGCTGTGCCTGCTTCTGCTTAGGGCAGTGTAAATAAGTTACTGGTTGCATTGGTAATTTATTGGACAGATGACAGATTTTTATATTCTTTTAGGCAGATATTTAGTTCTCAGAATACTAAATCTGTGACTTTTCATCTCCTGAACTTCTATTGTCAAAACAACCCAGATGGCTACCTGATTTTGCAATGGATGGAGGAAAAAGGAACCCTCTTTTCATGGAATGAAAGGAAATTACCAGAGCTTCTCAGCAGATAGCTTTTTTTTTTCCTGCTTCCAGACATAACAAGAACTTAAATGGCATACATTGTCACCCAAGTAAATGTTTTTTGTGGATTTTCATACTTGTGGGTCTCTTAGCTCTTTTTCATCTTATACTGAGCTATACTTTCTGAACAGATGATTTTTCACCTTTACACTCTTGAAATGTCTTTTATTCACAGCTATACACCCACACAATGACAGTGCACAGAGTGACATGATTTTGCTGTATTCAGGTCAGAGAGGAGAAAAATTGCTGTGTTTTGTTGACCCTCCCATTTTAAAGTACTTATTCTTAGAATTCTCCCTATTACAGGTTTTAATAACACCACTGTTAGTGGTTAGTTAAGTTAGTTCTGATACTGTATACAGATCCAGAAAGACCTGTTTCTAAAATTTTAACTCACTTTTTTCTATTTCAAATAAGATCATCATTCATTAAAAAACTCCATAGAACTAATGTTAAATATGAAAACATAGTAGTCTGTGCTAATGTTTAAATTGATGGTTTATAATTTACTTCTGAAATAAATGTTAAGTGATGCAGTAAAGCGTCTTTCCCATTTTTAATGATTTAACAGATGTGTCTTCTTAATTGCATACTTGTCCTAAAGAAAAACCTCTAATGTTTTAGGTGCATTCAAACATTTAATATATTTCTACTTCATTTACTATTCTACACACTTCTCTTCATTGTTTACAAAAGAGCAAATGACACTGTTTTATGTACTACTGACCATAAGTAATTCCATCTCCTCTGTAGAAGAGAAAAAACATACTGAATTACTCTTTATTTCAATTTAGGTAATACTTAGAAAGAAAGTATTTTCCTTACTTAATTCAGTTTTGTTGGAAGTTCAGGTATTTATAAATTGAAGTGAAAAACAACATTTCAAACAACAATAAAAACCCCAGGAAACTGGGATATTCAAACTATAAAATCCATAGGTTATCTGAACGGCCCTGGTTTATGGAAAAGGAAAAAAAAATTATTGTGGTTTTAGTGATCCTATTCATATATATATGTATATATATAAATGTTTTAAATATATATATAAATATATATCGATAAGGAATCCTCTAAGGAAACCAACTACAATTCAAGAAAAAAAAATATTAAAATAAATATTCTCTGGCAATGTAACTCTTCTAATAATAGTACATAAACTGTGGAGTTTATAGGACCTTCAATAGATACTTCCTTTTGATAAGGTCAAAACATTTTACCTGTATATCTGTATGCTTCATGGCCACCAAGCAGCAGAATACATTGCACTGGTGATCTGTTCATGTCAAGATGATAAAACAACTGAGGGAAAAACCTGGGATAAAACACTTGTTTACATTCAGAATATTTAGTGGTATTGAGATAAACTGTTGGAACATTTTGTTTCCCCTTTGAAAAATGTTGATGTTCAAATACTCTCACAATATGCTTGGGCTTTTTCATTAAGTGACTTATTTTCTCTGCAGTGAAAACTATCTCACTGTAATTCAAAGTGATAAGCCATTCCAGTTAGTTTTTGAATGGCTTTGACCATTATGAAGTTTACTGGACACCGAAGGAAACAAACATGAAGTGGTCTAACTTTGGAAACCAGATTTTAAATGCTAAAATGAATACTGTCGGTGACATCAGATGTATTAGAATTATTTCTGCTGCATGATTTACTCCCATTTCCTTCCCTCCCTCCTCCCCCACCCAGCATTTTCAACTTTTTTAATTGTAGGAGGTAATTTTTCATTTTGGAGAGGTTTTTTTGTACCTTTAGGGGACACCCACACAGTGAAAGAGATCATTTGGTAAGAAAACAACAGCCATATGTAGAGAACTAGATAATGAAGTAACCGAATGTGGGATTTTTTGTCTTGCCTCACACTCAAGTTTCCCATGTACTTTCTAATCAGACTGCATAAATTACTATGCAGAATTATCTGTGCTCTCTGTGTTTGTTTCTTCTCTTTAACCTAAAGACAGTTGTTTGTTTGTTGCTTAGTTGCTTGAGAACACTTGCACTTTTGATAGAGATCATATTCTCAGGTCCTTGAGGATAAAGGTAGAGTAGTTGTTATTTAGTTTTAAATTCAATTGTATGAACTGGATAGCTACGTATTGAGGCATAAAGTATGTGAAATATAGTCATTGTGCTCTTTTAAGTGTTTCTCCCTCCTTTATTATTCGTGAAGAGTCTAATCACACCATATGTGTGAAGACTGAGTAATGTGCTGAATAGTTTTCTGTGTAAAGATAGGAAAGTTATTATTTTTCTAATAGAAAAATTAGGTCCAAAATTCTGCTCTGGAATATGAATATGAATATGGAATATGCAATATGTTATGTCAGAAGTTATTTCTTAGTGTTAAATGAGATACTACAGTTTTTACTCATTCCCAGTATAGCTAAGGTTGAGTACATTTGGCTTTACTCTTCAGAACTAAGTCTAAGATTATCTAATTCCAGAAGTAAAAGTACCTTTTTGCAAAGTATCCCCCAAATTCCTTAGTAAATAAGGAGCCAAATCTATTTAATGAAAAGTTAATGTCTTAATGACTTCTACTCCAAGTAAGGAATGAAAGAATTTTCTGAATTACCTTTTCAGTTTCCAGCTACACTTTCTCCACCTCAGTTCTTTTATACTTTGAAATATGGGCTTTTTTATCTGTGTACTGTTATCAGTAGAAGTACCAGAAGGCTGAAGGAATTTAACTTTTTTCCCCCATTCACAAGCACCTGGAAATTAATTAAACATATATCTCCATTTAACAAAATGTTTTCACTTAAGTGCAGCCGAGACAATAAACTTTGCATACTAGTGAACATTATTATATGGTATTTGTTAATCTGTAAAATCACTAAGTAGTACCAAAGAGATTCTCAGTTATATAATTTCTTTAGATCTTAATTATGTCAAATTTCAGTACCATTCATATTTGAAAGAAAAGTTGGTAAAAGCCCTCCGAGAACCATGTTGTTCATACCTTCTCTGTTTCTGTTTGACAATTGCCAGAACAACAGTAGAATAGTAGTGTGAATACTGAAGTGTTTGTAGCATCTCCTAAGAGTGATTTTTTTTATTTTTTTTTTAATTTATTTACTTGCTTGGCTTTCAAGATGTCAGTATGTTTTGTTTTTGTTTTTGTTTTTGTTTTTTTTTTTTTCATCTGAATCCTGGGCATTGAGATAAAGCCAGGTTGCTCAGGGATTTATCCAGTCCTATATTCATAAGTTCAAGGATGGAGACTGCGTAGTGACTTCAGGCAATCTGTTCACAGCTTGACTGTCCTCACAGGGTAAAAGTTTCTCCTTCTGTTGTTTCAACTTAACAACCTTTCCTCTTGTCCTCCCACCTCATATGTACTGGAAGGTTCCTTTTAGGCCCCCCTAAAGCTCTCTGCTCTGGGCTGAACAAGTCCAGCTTTCTCAGCCTCTCCTCTCAGGGCAAGTGCTCCAGTCCCTACCATCTTGGCAATCATCTGCCAAACTCATTCCAGTTTATCATGTTCTTTCCAGGGCCACTTCCTTTTGGTGAGCCTCAAACTGGAGACGGAACTAAGTGCTCAATAGAGGTGGGGATAATCCCTTCCATCAGTGTATCAGCCATGCTACCGTTAATACAGTTCAGGGTGCTGTTCATCAGGGCACACTGCTGCCTCACATTCATCTTGCTGTCCACCAGGACCCACAGGGCTTTTTTAGTAGAGCTGCTCCCCAACCAGTCAGACCCCAGCCTTTCCTCTTGCCAAGGGTTGAATTTGCCCTTGTTTAGTTTCATAAGATTCCTGTTGGCCCATTCCTCCAGCCTGTATTAGGTCCCTCTGGATGGTAAGCCTACTTTCAAACATTGTCTGCTCCCCCCAGTTTGGTGTTACCTGCAAACCTAAAGAGAGTCCACTCCATAGCCTCCTTCTGGTTGTTGAGGAAGGTATTAAACAAGACAGGTCACAGGATAAAGTCCTGCAGTGCTCCGCTTGTTACTATCCTCCAAGAAGGGTATGACCCACTAACCACAAACCTGTGACCCTTACCATCTAACCAGTATTAGTGCTGTGCTACTTGCCTTCCTCACTCCCCTCAGGGTCTTGAATTCATTTAATGGTAACTGTGGCCATAGCTACCATGTCTTCAGCCAGCTCTTCCTTATTAATGAGTGTGGAGCTCCAGTTCCTCCTGCTTCTGTCCCAGGCTGACTGCGTGTGTGTATGTAAACTTGAAACAGGGGTCTCTTCACCCTATTTTATCATTCCTGAAGTCTCTCACATTCCTGTAAATCTTTCATTTCCTTTCTACTTTTTTCCACCACTGTGTCGCTTAAATGTGGCTCATTATCTCCCTCTCCTTTATTCTTAGTATAAACATGTAATCGGCAGGTTGGCCAGAGTGTTGGCAAAGATGCTCTTGCTACACTTTGTCAGGGGCACCTTTACTACTTCGAGTGACAGAAGACTGTAGTCCCTCTGTTTAGAGAGAGGCTTATTTTAACAGCACATGAGATTTGTACCACTGCTTCCTAAACCATCGCTGCATCAATCAATTTAACTGACTGGGGTTTCGGAGTTACACTTATGTAGTCTTGCTGCTACACTTGTGGGGAAATTCAAAGACCTTAGCTTGTGTTGCTTCTTGGTAACTCTCTTTGCGTAGTGAATACTGCAAAATTATCTTAATTTGCAAATAAAATTATGAGATCTG
Source organism: Buteo buteo (assembly GCF_964188355.1). NCBI lineage: Eukaryota > Metazoa > Chordata > Aves > Accipitriformes > Accipitridae > Buteo > Buteo buteo. The sequence goes on along the minus strand of NC_134173.1, from coordinate 61,258,253 downwards.
TTGATCATTACTATTGTCAGTAATGTCAGCAAGCTCATGTGGCCTAAAGTAGTCGGTATACTAAGAGCACTACCTGGTCTTCAGGTCCATACTTAGACTGCTTAAAAAAGCACTCCTTAGTGCTTTTAAAACAAATATTGGGAAAAGAGTAGAGGACAGAACAGAAAACATGCTGCTATATTAATCTACCTGCACCTGACTCCCGTTGTTGCTCTGACCTCTGCGTTTCAGAAGAATACAGAAAAGTTAAAGAAAATTCAGAGAAACATAGCAAAGATCATCAAACACATGGATTAGTTTCCAGTTGAAAAGTGATTGACTAGTGTAGGACCCTGCAGCTTGGAAAATAAATAGAGCTGTGGGAGGAGTGGAGATACACAGATTGGAAAGTCGTGAATTGCAGGGATAGTACTGGAAATAGTTATTATGTCTGTTTTGGATGCCAAAACTGAGGTGCATACCAATGAATTGACTTGCCCAAAGTCACCCAGAAAGTTACCGGTGGAGTAGGGCACTGGGTCTTTTAAGCCCCAATCCAGGGCAGCTGAAAACTAGGTAGCACTAACCCTTCCACTTTTCACAAAACTGGCAGAATTGCTTAGGTAATGCTGTTTTAGTATATAGTACTGTCTTGGTGCACTATAATATGTAAAAATACTTGTGAAGAGAATCCTTGATTTGAAGAACATATATTCAAATTAAATAAAGCTGACACAAATACAAAAGGGAACAGACATATTGACTTTCTGAAAGTAAAACAAACTGCTGCTTTTTCTACTCTCCTTCACCTTTCACTCCTTGCCCTTCTTCTCTTACTTAATAGTGAACTTGGGATTAAAGGCAATACCTTTTAATTCCTAATTTATATGTTTAGTGTATAGGTATAACAAATAGGCAAATAGCATATGTAGGTTTATAACTGGAGATGTAAGAAGAAAGGATTTCTTCTCATTTGTATGCAGCCTGGTGCTGGGTACTTTGTCTTTTCATGAAAGAGATATAAACCCCACTTGTTTAAATCATATTTTCCCCTGGAAAGTTCTAAAACATCTATGTGTTAAATAAATTATTGATTAAAAAAATTTATAATTATGTTTTTGAAGGAAATTTCAATTTTAAGAAATTGACCTTTTGCTGTTTTTTGAAGCCATTTGAGCACACTGTTTTGACACTTTGAACAAACCAGTCAGTAGTACTTAAGCTAAGTATCATTCATCTTCCCAATGACCCTAATGGGAATTTATAAGTATTAACCAACGTGGAAGAAATTAATCCTTTTACGTCTTGTGGAGGCTATCACAATGTCGTTTTTGAGGGCTTAATTGACATTTAAGTATCCCATGGTCTTTGTACAGAGGCAAAATGGTGGTTTTTTTACTCGTCTTTGTAGTCATGTGTTAGAATTAATGTGGTGTGGTTTTGTTTTTTGAAAAAAATATTTTTAAGTACTGTTTCCTGGGGGAATGAATTTACTTGATACTTGCTGAAAATTCTCAATCACTGCTATCGAGTAACTTTGTCTTACACATGAAAGAAGTTGCTTTGGAACTCTGTAGAATCTTTCAGAAGCTCTTGCCTCTGCAAAAATGATCATAATGCCATTTAATTTATGTAAAGCAAATATCTAGCAATGATGGTAAAACTGTTGACAGTTTTGACGGAAGCCAAATTCTAAGTGGAAATAACCAGAACCTAATGAGAGACACAGAGAACATGATATGCTGTAAGCATCAAATAGAACTTCAGTTTTAAGAATGAGCATTTCAGTGTTTTTCAAGACCCTATCAGAAGGTTTTTGATGTCTTTCATAGTTGTATTTCTGAGAAGAGAAGGATTTGTAATGGAATTTTTGTCCCCCAAAACAACCTGACAAAACTTTCTGCGAGTCAGAAATGCTCACATAATTCCAGAAAAGACATGTTTAATACAAATTGGTGTCCATCAAGATAAGTTTACATAAATCATTCTCAAATCATAGCACTGTATGAGTTAGTTTGTACAGAAGATATGAAACTTATTTTAGAGATGCCTTTTACAATTTTTGCTGGTATTAATCCCAGTAATATTTAAGGGATAGTTATTTCAACTAAGGACCTTAAATTATAAGAAATTAGATATACTGCAAAGAATGTTACATTCCTGTGTAGAAAAACGTAAAAACTTCTGCAGGTAAAAACACAGAGAAAATGTTCTTTTTTTATATTTAGGATATTATTTTTTCTCAGGGATATTAAGAATGGAACATTACTAATGTAGAGGTATAAAAATAAATTAATGGAAATAAATAAAAATATAAACAGAAAAAAAATTAGCTTAGTGACAATCCTAGCATCCCCAATAAAATTCTATACCCCAGAAACCCATGAATTATTGTATAACCCATTGATGTGAAATAGGGAATTGCTTCCTTTCACACAAGAGAAGGTTTATTGAATATTAATGTTCTAGTATTTATGATGGCACAAAGAGCATCTAAATCCTGTATAGTGCCTCCTGCTTTCTTTTATTTCTTATTGTATCAGTGGTGGACCTTAGAATACTGTAAATTTAGTCTATTGACTTTGGTTTCGGGTATTTTCTTAGATTGTCTTTTTCCCATCTCAGTAATCTCAGTGTGATTCAGAGAGGAAAGGACATGAAACTACCTCATGTTCTCTAGAATACCTATTTGTCAGGTTTCTGATGCTGGCATTAATATCAGTATGCTGGAAATAAGGGAACATTCCATTTTTATTTTGAAGTATCTTAATTTGAAAAGTATCATGCCTCTGGTAAAATGAATTAAAAAAACTTTTATTCTTTATATGCAGTATTCTTACATAATATTTCCCTTTAAAGAAAAAAAAAAAAGAAATTCAGAAGCAGCCTACATTCAGTGCAACTTCAGCCTTTAATTTGTAGTTTTCTAGAATAATGGAAATATAAGAAAAATTCTGCACAATGTCTTTAGGTATTTTTCTACTCTCACTGTTTGAAGTATCTGTTATATGGAAAACATCCCACAATATGTTATGACACATTAAGATCAATGTCTGAAGTAGAGAGCTTGCCATAGTTTCTGCATTTCAGCCCCCTCATTCTATGACCTGCCATTTGTGCTTTTTTCCGAGTAACCTACCCTAATCCTAATTTCTGAGTTTTGTTGCTTTTGTTGTCTGAAACCTGAACTCTAGTTCTGCTTACCAAGACCTCTTCGGTCATCTTCATGGTCTAATAATATGAGTGTGCCTTCTAATGTAGTTAGTTGAGATAAGAACAGTTTAAAAATTGAAATAAAAAATAAAACATAATAAAACATAATAGTAATAATAACAACAATAATAATAACAGATAACAAAAAAAGTGTGAAATACAACCCCAAAACCCCAACTGATGCACAATGCAATTGCTCACCACCCACTGACTGATGCTCAGCCAGTCCCCGAGCACTAATCCGCCCTTCCCAGCCAACTCCCCTCAGTTTATATACTGGGCTTGACATCACATGGTATGGAATATTCCTTTGGCCAGTTTGGGTCAGCTGTCCTGGCTGTGTCCCCTCCCAACTTCTTGTGCCTCTCCAGCCTTCTTGCTGAAGCTGAAAAATCCTTGACTTAGCAACAACAAAAACCATCAGTGTGTTATCAACATTATTCTCATACTAAATCCAAACCACATTATACCAGCTACTAGGAAGAAAATTAACTCTAACACAGATGAAACCAGGATGTACTAAATTTCCATTTTTGCATGGAGGAATAGATTTTGTGATTGAGTCCAGGAATCTGTATGTCCTTGATGTGGATAAAGAAGACATTTCAGGTAACTTAAGGAAGCTGAACAGCTTGAAAGGGTATTTCAATGTCTCAACAAACTTAACAAATATTGATAACTTCATAAAAATTTAATTTTTATTTTTGAGAGTATTCTCTAGAGTGAAAAAGACACGTGATCCTAGGCTTTTTTTCAGTGTCAACTTTGAGTTTTTTTGGAAATAAAATGATTTGCTGACCTACAGAACTTATATCCAAGAATATGATGGTCACAGGAGACAGACTTGAGAGTAGGGTATTTTTATAAGAAAAGGAAAGAAAAAAAGTGGAAAGAATGTGTAGAACGTATATTATTCAAAATTTCTAGTTCAAATACTCACTTCCAAAAATATGTGATTCTGATTTAAAGAGTATCAGTTTTTAAGACACTTCAGTAGATTAGTATTTTTAAAAAGAAACACAGATGTTGGTGCATATGTGTATAAATATCTGATGAGAGAGAGTAATGAAGATGGAGCCAGACTATTCTCAGTGGTGCCCAGTGAAAAGATAAATGGTGAATGGCACATATTGGAATATGGGAAATTCCATTTAAACAGAAGAAACCTTTTTACTGTTTCAATGTTTCAATTCAAACGTGATTGAAAAATGGAACAAGTTTCCTAGGAAGGTTGTGGGAGTCTCTATCCCTGTAGAGCTAGAGCCTGGACAAGGACAACTTAATACACTGCTGAGGAAAGATATCTGCAGTAACTGAGGTAGCTATTTTGGATATTAGTAACCATTTTGGCTATTGAAGGAGAACTCTTTCATTACTATCATTGTATTGTGGTGCAAAATTGCCTGAAATGCTCATTAAGGCAAGACATACATAACTCTTTTAAGAAGACTTTTGAAATTTATTTTCATGTGTAAGCATTTAGCTTAAGACATCGTGAAATTGTTGGCTAATGGATCACTGGGGGCATTTCACAGGAAAGCTTTTCCTGAGGCAAAGCTCTTGTTTTGCACTGGATGCCCAATTCATAGCTTAAAAGTTCACTTACTGCCCACTTGATGCTGACAGCACATAATGTTCTGCAGGAATAGCTTTATCTCTGTAAAGTCCAAGTAGATTTTGAATCAGTTTCTATACTGAAGGAACTTTCTTCCTTCCCAGGAATTGTTTTCATCTCACTTAGGACTTGACCTTTCTTAAAAAGTATTATTTTTTAGCCTGTCCTGACCTTTTAGATAAAACAAAAAAAAAAGATGGTAGAGTTTCATTTATAAATCGTTCAACTTTGCATTACTTTATAATTAACATTTATTCTGTTTAGAGAGTAACTTCATTTATTTATTCTGAGTGAGAAGTAAGAGAAGACTTTATAATTAGCATTTATTCTGTTTAGAGATTAACTTCATTTATTTATTCTGAGTGAGAAGTAAGAGAAGAATACTTCTTGTTAAATGTAATGCTTTGCTTTGTTCATAGGTGTTGTATTTTTCAGAGTGATTGTCAGGGTGCAGCAAGAGCTGATGGCTCCCTGAGGGCTGGCGAGCTGGGAACCATAGGGGATCTGTGAGGGGCCCAGCAGTGCAGGGCATCGCAGCCAGTGCTGATCCCACTGCCCGCACCCAGGGAGCAGGGCAGGCCAGGGAGGCAGACCCAGGCCTGGGAATTGGGCACCTCCATGGGAATGCAGACAGGCCGAGGCCAGGCAGGGACATTTTAGCCCCATGGCTGGTCAGGGCAGGGCTGTGGGGACCTGGGAACCAGCACTGCTGCAGCATCCCTGGGGCAGGGTCTGCTCGCTTTGGGCTAGGGTTCCTGGACCCATGGGCATGGGTGGGGGGGAGGCCCAGGGGAGGCTGGGCAGTGCTGTTTAGGCCCATTAGAGCCTTCAGAGTCCTGACAGTCATTGAACAATACTTCAGTGGTATAAGATACATAGAAATGTAATCTAAATTTGGTGTACAGAACTTCAGATCTAAAGTTAGTTGGTTTGTAATGCATTTGTATAGTATATTGTTACACGGAATCTTGTTATGGCTGAAGGGAACACAGTTTAAATGGAGTTAACATTTTATTGTTACTCCATTTAAAGTTTTGATGGTCTGGTAGTCTAAATTATCTAATATAGAAAAGCCTCGATAATAATAGTACACTTACGGAAGTTAAGCACTGCCTTCCTACTCTCCACCATTTTTCTCTTGTCTTATTTTCACCCTTTACACTGTGCCCCTGGGGTGGGGATTACAATGAATTGATAGCATCCAAGGGTCTGTGCTGGGATGAGTTTGATATTCATTGTGGTGTTGGGGGGGTGCTTCCTCTTCAGTCTCAGAGTTCAATTGTTTCTTTTTATATATTTTCTTAAGACAGGATGCTTCTTTCTCATTGTTCTTTACTAAAATCTGAAAGTTGCACATTAGCCTCCCTCAGCCTCAGTAAGTATAAAGGGCTGTTGCTTGTTACGCAGTGACTATGTAGCTTATCAGAGCTTTACTGTATGTAGTATTCTTAGAGCACAACATTCCCGAAATACAAACAGGTCAGGAAGTATTCACTTGACCACTACAAATTATCAAAACTAGTGAAAACAACCTCAGGCCAAGGCAAGCCTGCACGGCATCAACACAAATCCTGTGGCCTTGTATTACCAATGGCAAAATTATACTTATTAGGCTACAGTCTTCAGAATTTCTGTATCATTCTTTGTTAATTTTGCTAGATACAGGCAGAGTAAACAATGCAAAAGATGTGCTTAAGTATTAAGATTTGTAATCCTTCCTATGCAATCAACATATACAGACTGATATAAAGGTAAACTGGCAAGATACCTTTTCTGCAAGCTTGTCTTTGCCATTTGCCTAGTAAATGAACAGCCTTTCTAGAGAACTTCACATTATTTGTAACAAGTACTAATCCATTTAAAAACATAGAAAAAAATTATTAGCTCTTAAAATTATCTTCCCTGTAGTGAAGATTAATACATTGGATAAATTTTTGGAGTCTTAAATTATTTTAGTAAGCTTTAGTAATAAGATTGTGTCAAATAGCTTCTTGAGGCCTAACACTGGATTTAGAATAGAAAATTTGGGCATTTAGCCTGCTTAGGGCAAAGATTAAATACCTGACCTAGATACTCAAGAGCAATGATGCAAAGATTTTTTGATATTAAGAGTAAATGAAAGACGATTATTACTGGTTTTATCATTCATTATTTTTCCACACCTCTGAACTTCATCGTAAAATAAAAAGTAGGAGTGTCAAAGTCATATCAACATGTAGTTCCAGCTTTAGCAAGTATTGTTCTATCTGGAACTGTATATTTGATTTATGCATGTTAGTTTACTTGCTTATAGCACTGAACAGATATTAGGCAACTAATATTAATATCCCTCTGGCAGTAAAAAGAAAGTGTGAATTTCATTTTGTCCAAGGTGACACAAGAAACAGAATTAGAAATCAGAATCTTTAAATTTTAAACTTATGGAAACCTCTGATTAAATATCCATGATACATGTTCACATCAAAGTATTTTTTGAAAAGGTACATACAAGATTTTACGATAGTTTTTAACTTTATTTAAACCCTTTTTTTAAAAAAAACAAAAAACAAACAAGTTATAGCACACAGACCAGCAATAAATTAAAGTTGTGATATTTTCCCTGTTATTTCTTGATTCTTCTGCTTAAAATCTTGCAAGAGGATGCTTTCCAAAACTGTCCAAAATCCAGTCATTAAAATCCCCTTCATGAAGGAGTGGAGCAGGAGGTTCTGTTCTGGTGTATCATCCAAGCTAAGCACAGTGGATTATATTTTGCACTGCAGAATGTATAAAATCCCTTCAGTTTCCTTTTGTCCTAAGTAGTTCCTGGGACAGAAACAGACTTACCTTTGTTACATGGTTGCTACATACATTGCTATGTACATAGTCTGTATAGTAATTATTCTTGAAGATTTGCCTATTTGATGTTATCCTATCCTTAAAAAGGGTAAATAAATGTTTCTGTTGCACTATGATTCACAAGAGCAAGTTACAAAGAAAATAAATATATAAGACAATATTGGCAAGGCTTTTTAATTGACAAATACAGTAAAGGTACTCTTTTGTAAGATGACTACTAGTAAATAAGGCCCATAGATATGAATACTTTCCATTCCCAGCATTTTATCACTCATTTAATAGATTCCTATAATATTGTTGAAAGAGAGTCTTGAAGAATTTGTGAAGTTTTTTGTATGAATTTATAAGAATTATGGTGGATTCCACGGATTTATCTTGCATTGATGTGTACCTCTTCTGAGAATAAAGCAAAGCATGACTATATCTATGCAACAAATGATCTTATGAAAATAATTGTTTTGTACTTCAAATCACTGCTTTCTTATTTACAAACAATCATTTGTGTTAAAGTTTGTTTTGTTTTTTTCTTAAAAGTAATAGGCCTTTCAAAAAGTATTTTCTCACTGAAGTTAAGCCAACTGAAAGAACAGTGTCCACATGTGTGCCGATAGCCCTTTTCATATTGTTTTTCTATTGAACAAACATACCTTACTGGAAAAAAATCTATCATTTGGACAGATACATGCAAAAGAAAAAAAAGTGGTAGTCCTCTGTCTATGTCCTGAGTCTAGTGGAGAGAAGATAAATCATGTTAAGGTGTTTGGCATTTCTGTATTATCAAAAACTAGAAGATTGATTTTGTCTGGATAGAAATTCTGATTTTCAAATGTGATCAGTTTGATAAAATTAAGATACGTAAATTTACCATATTTTCAGTGTCTAGTGAAAAAAATTTCAGGTGATCATAACTTCACAGAGAGAAGCATCTGGAAAATCAGAGAGAAATGCATTTTTATGTAGGATGAAGGATGACAAACGTCTTTATCTCCTGCATCTTTGAAAACTTGTGGTCGATGCCCAATTGTTACTTTCAGACTGTTCTGGTATATGTCTTACTGCAGCATTTGATTTACATTTAAAATTAATATAAAAAGATGGAGAGAAAGAGAAGAAAGAAGTAACAATAAAGAGGTTGAAAAGAGAGAGAGAAAATATGCAAGTAAAAAAAATCATGAGGGAATGTAGTAGTGCAAAGCAGTGCCTTCTATTACCAAAAAGAAATAAAAATTAAATTCTGAATTAATTAACACAAATTGTGGACAACATGAAAACAAAAGGAAGCAAAAAGTACATGTATTAAACTTATGTCTAAGCAGCTTTTTGGAGTCTTTGCTCTTTGGATAAATCCAAGGATCATTGCCTGTTTGACCTGAAACTTGTTTTGAGCTGTATTTTTTCAGTCAAGTATTTCTTTAAATCCACAGTTTTACTTCCTTCCTGAATAGCTGGGAACTGAAAATCGATGTGGTCAAAAGAATGTTTTACATCAGCCATTTATGCTGATTTTAGAGTCTCAAATGTGTATTTGCATTTCGGATTCCTTTCCTTTCTATTACTTACTTGAAAATCAACAGAAGCAAAACTGTAATTGGAACTTAAGAGCAGGTAAAAATATTAGAAATTCATGAAGAATAAAAAAAAGAGATTTGTGAAAATAATAAGGCTGGAATGACATCTAAAAAAATATGTTAAGATACTCAAATAAGCTGTTATATCTACACTAACTTGAAAATTCCTTTAACAGATCCAGAATGCATTTTAATTAGGTCTGTAACTTTATTGGAAAGTCTTGCAGGCAGCAGATATTTAATGACTGAGAACATCAAAGAGAATAGTTAATTAAGATATTTTATTAGCAAAAAAACCCCCCTTCTTAATGGGATACACTGGTCACTGCCAAGTTAGTTAACTATGGGAAGGTTTTAAGTAAGGATAATAAATTAGCCTTGACTGAAAGTCCTTGAACGTATGAAAGAAGAATGAAGATGGAATATAGCGATTACTGTGGTGGGTTGACCCTGGCTGGATGCCAGGTGCCCACAAAAGCCATTCTGTCACTCCCCCCTCCTCAGCTGGACAGGGGAGAGAATATATAACAAAGGGCTCGTGGGTCAAGATAAGAACAGGGAGAGTTCACTCACCAATTACCATCATGGGCAAAACAAACTCAACTTGGAGAAAATTAACTCAATTTATTACCAGTCAACCAGAGTAGGGTAATGAGAAATAAACCCAAATCTCAGAACACCTTCCCTCCACCCCTCCCTTCTTCCCAGGCACAACTTCACTCCTGGATTCTCTACCTAACCTCCCCAGCGGCGCAGGGGTATGGGGAATGGGGTTTACGGTCAGTTCATCACATGTTATTTCTGCTGCTTCATCCTCTTCAGGTGGCAGGACTCATCACTCTTCCCCTGCTCCAGTGTGGGGTCCCTCCCACAGGAAACAGTCCTCCACAAACTTCTTCAACATGAGTCCTTCCCACAGGTTGCAGTTCTTCATGAACTGCTCCAGCGTGGGTCCCTTCCATGGGCTGCAGTCCTTCAGGAGCAGACTGCTCCAGCATGGGTCCCCCATGGGGTCACAAGTCCTGCCAGAAAATCTGCTCCATGGGCTCCTCTCTCCACGGGGCCACAGGTCCTGCCAGGAACCTGCTCCAGCGTGGGCTTCCCACAGGGTCACAGCCTCCTTTGGGCATCCACCTGCTCCGGCGTGTGGTCCTCCCCAGGCTGCAGGTGGAGATCTGCTCCACCGTGGACCTCCGTGGGCTGCAGGGGGACAGCCTGCCTCACCATGGTCTTCACCATGGGCTGCAGGGGAATCTCTGCTCCAGCACCTGGAGCACCTCCTCCCCCTCCTTCTTCATTGACCTGGGTGTCTGCAGAGTTGTTTCTCTTAGTTGTCACTCCTCTCTCCAGCTGCCATTTCTGTCTGTCCCAGCAACTTTTTTTCCTTCTCAAATATGTTATCATAGAGGTGCTACCACTGTTGCTGATTGGCTTGGCCTTGGCTGGTGGCAGGTCTGTCTTAGAGCCGGCTGGCATTGACTGTGTTGGACACAGGGGAAGCTTCCAGCAGCTTCTTACAGAAGCCACCCCTGTAACCCCCTCCCCCACTACCAAAACTTTGCCACACAAAGCCAATACAATTACTCTTTTCTGAAATTTTATATATGATTTTAACCACCTCTTTTTTTCTGTAATGAAATACACATCTTATTTTTGCTTAAGACTGTCAACACTTCTTTCTGAATTACTTATTGCAAAAGGGTAGAATAGCTTATTTCTTGTTACTAAGATACACAGGAAATACCCCAGGCTGACCTGAGTCCCATTTAAGGTCATATCCATTAAAGACCTTTAGCTTTGTTTGGGAAGTCTGTAGCTGGATCATATGTATCTCAGGGACTAATGAAGTCCTGCATCTTGAATTCATCCTGAATAAACAAGATGATAGTGAATATCCCTATTTGCTCTCACATTTTGAACTCACTCTGGTTCTCAGGAACTTCTCAGCAAAACTAATTCTAATGAATTAGAATAGCTGCTGAACATTAGCAGCCTTAGATATGATTTATCTGATCTCATGAACAATTTTCAGTTTGCCAGTTTTCATCTGTTCTTCCACTGCTGAAATTAAAAACATGTAAATTTAGGCGATAGTCATAAATGGGGCATACTCTACTAGAATCCAGTAACAAGTGGAGTACTGCAGGGGTCCGTCCTGGTACAAGTTCTGTTCAACGTGTTTGTCAATGAGCTTGAATCGGTGACAGAGTTCAATCTCACTGGATTTGCAGATGACACCAAAATGTCAGTCAACAGTCAATATAGTTGAGGACAGGCTTACCATCCATAGGGACATAATCGAGCTGGAGGAATGGGCCAGCAGGAATCTTATTAAACTCAACAAGGGCAAATGTAAAGCCCTGCTCCTGGGTAAGAAGAACCCTTGGCAACAAGACTGGCTGATAGTGTGGAGCTCTGCTGAAAAGGCCCTGTAGGATGTGGCTGACAGCAGTGTGCCCTGGCAGCAAAGAGGGCCAACAGCATCGTGAGTTGTATTAATAGGAACGTAGCCAATAGATCAGAGGGAAGGATGTTCTTTAGTCAACATTCCTGTGACCATGGCTGGGATAGTGCCATCAAGTTTTGGGCCCCATGAGAAGAAAGATAAATTCTTCAGTGGAGCAAGTTCAGTGGAGGGCCACCAAGACGGTTGGGGACTGGAGCACTTGCCCTGTGAGGAGAGGCTGAGGGAGGTGGGCTTTTTCAGCCTGGAGGAGAGGGAAAAGCTAAGAGCAGCTTCCCAATGCCTGCAAGCGGATTATTTAGAAGACAGAGCCAAGCTTTTAATGGTGAAGCATGGTGTGTGGACAAAAGACAACTGAAAAAATTTGAAACAAGATCTTCAGGACAGATATAAAGAGAATCTTTTCTTCTGTGAGGGAAGTCATGCACTTGAGTGAATTGCTCAAAGTGGTTATGGAGTCTCCATCCTAGGAGGTTTTCTCCAGACCGGAATAGATAAAGACCTGAGCAACTGGTCTGACATCATGACTGACCCTGCTTTAGGTTGTTGTGACAACAAGAGACCTCTTGAGGTCCATTTTGCTCTAAGGTATTCTATGATCCTGTGGATAAAAATTGTTTTAATCCCAGTGTTGTATGAACCAAACTCACACTACAGAATATTCACTCCTTTTTGATCAGTTTGACTCAAAATCAGCATGGTATTACTAACCAGTGGACAAATAAATAGTATTAGAACATTTGTTTGTTCATCAGTTGTCTCTGAAATAAAATCAAATTTAGAAAATCTTTAAAACTTTTGCCAAATACTTCTTTATGAATCAACTTGTTTAGTTGCATTTCAGACATTTAATGGTGGGCTTTTGAATCAGTCAAGTTTTACTGGCTGTGCTTTCAGTCTGTGGAATTACAGTATTTGGCTTGTAGTAACAAGTTACAGTAACATACTTCATGTCAAAGCTTTATTTAAAAATGGCATTGCGTTGGAAATAGTTTCTTTCAGTCCAGTCGATGGTTAATAACTGAAAGCATGATAATTTTGTAATTTCACACTGTCACTTTAATTTAGTGAATTTTCCTTAAAATCCTATCTGTTTGAAACCTGCTAAAACATAATTCTCAGTCATATCTTGCAAGAAAGAATAGCAATTAAATATTGGTAGTTAATTATGTTAATTTTATGAAAAAAACGCAATCTTAAATCATGTGTTAATGCATGTTGACTAATCACTGATACTTTACCTTGTGAAAACGTGTGGAACTGGAAGAGAAAACCAATTCTGGCTTAATAGGAGACAACAGCCACAGCTGAAATCTACATCTTAATCTGGGATTGAACACAACATGTTAACACAGCATAGAGCTCAAGTGTCTAAAATGAGCATAAAACTCAAGTTGTGTTGTCTGAAATAAATTGATTTTGGTTAAGAAAACAACTTATTTCAAAAGTGTATAGAGATTCAGATTAAGTTCCCTAACAAGAATTGCATTTGTCTGATTCTGCTTTCCAACACGTGAACTACTGTGACTACTTTTTTTCAGGCCTACAGTTTCTAAAAATTGTTAAATTTTAATTTAGTATTGGCACATTACTTACAACTTACATAAATACATTTTAAATATCTGTACTGGTTGGAGAGGGAAGATATGTTGTTCTAGCATTCCCCGTTTTAAAGGGAATCATTCCCAAGTCATAGTCTTCTAAAAGGAAAGAAAAAAGAAAAAATCAATAAACACATTTTCACTGTATTCGATACCATTTTCTGCCTTAATTTTTTTGCTGGTGAATGCTTCTGCAGAGTGGGCAAAGGTATTCATTATCTCCCTAGATTATTTTATTCCCTCAGGGATTACTTGTAGAAAGTTGGCCATTAGAATAATTTAAATGAGAACTTCTGCTATGAGTTTGTCTGGGGTAAGCTTCCTTTGCTATCATGTTTACAACAGGAATCCTGTGTATGCTTGTAGCATATTGCATATGCAAAGTGTGTGCATGTAGCACAGATTCATAATCTATTTTTGGAGCTTTGTCTCAGGCACATGTCAAAGGCTCTTGCCTCTTGCCTTTACTAAAAATGATCCTGGAATCAGGAGCAAACTCCGCTCCTATATAAAGAGAAAGGCTTATGGGTCTTCCGTATGTTTGCATTATCCAAAGTTTTAGCAGTTACACCACTTTTGAGTAGTGGTTCATTCAGACTAGTTTTCTGAACTGAATTGCTCTGTAGATCATCAGCTTGATCTCCTTCCACTTCTACATAGTTGTGAATTTTTATGTGTAAATACCACTTCAAATCTTTCATCACCTAAGCAGTCTAACTTGACACATGAAAGGTCCACAGTTCTACTGATTTTAATCTGTTCTCCATCCACAGGGACTCAGTTAGAGAAATGGTTGTCCAGTCTAGTAGGTCTCAGACTGTTTTAGTCTGAGCTCGTCAGGTTCCCTGTCTTTATGAACCCATGCCCCAAGCAACAATTACTCTTTCTTGCCTCCATATCCTTATTGCTTCTTCCCATGGTGCATCCTGGCAGTTCCTCAAGCCTCAAATTTTCTCAGTTGCTGGTTGTGAATTCAAAGTGATGACCTACCTCTGAGTTGACTTCAGCTGACTGAAAGTTGTTGGTTTAAATGTTATCTGAAAAGCAGAAATCTTCCTTTCTTCCTTCTTGTACCATTTTTCATTGTGAGTTTCTCTTTATTATTTTATTTCTTTCCAACCAGAATATTAAGGGAAAATAATATGTGGTGGGGTTTTTTTTGTCATGTAGAAAATTACAATTTTAAAAATAGTCTATTTGACAAACTGAAGTGTCAAATTTGACTGCAGATGGGTGAAGTGGAGAGTAAGTTACATTGCCCGTACAACATAGGTATTTCAATTGGTCTAAACATGTTTTTGTAGAATACTAAGACACAAGAGTTCAAGTTTTACAGATTACGAATTATATTTAGGCAAACATGAATGCATCTATTCTATGCAGTAGTTGATACTTACCAGATTGTTTATACATAACATTAATTTTTGTCTTAAAGTCTCCCATGTAAATCACACCATGCTGTTTACCTTTTACTGATTTTTTGCATGAGTTCTTTTTTGCAGCATAAGTGGATGGGGAAGCCTAAGAAGTTAGGTGTTTTGCTTGAAAGTTGCCTCTGTATCAAAGTTGTACAATACTTTTCAGTGTATAAGCTTTGAAGCTTTAAGTAAGCGTAATTTGTCTTGCTTTTTTTTCATTTGAGATGAACTTAAAGTGCTGTGCCTTTTTAAAGCATTAGGACATAACATGCCATTCGACTGAGATTCTGAATATAATTTTGCTTTGAGCTTAATATTGGGAGCAGGTGACTGCCTGTTCTTGTACATTTGCTTGCATGATAAAGATACATCCACATATATTTTGCTTTAATAGTAGTGGTTATGTAACATGCAATAAGTCTTCTTTGTTTTAATCAGCGTTATCCTGTTCCAAAATCTCTCTTGACCGTGCACTTGTATTTTCTGTGTTTTAATCTTGATACCAGTCTGTCAAAATTTATTGTATCCTGAATCATAACTAGTCTAGTTTTTGATATTATTCATTGTTGTGACAATTTTCTTCTTTTATTCTGAAATAAAGAATAAAACATGTCTAGGTCTATTTTAGCTACTTATACCACTGTCATCATAGGACCGTAAGTAGTTTTTGGTTCAGTCCCTGACACATAAACCTGGAGTTTTACCTAGTGCTTATCACTGTATGATTTAGAAGTGCTGTACTGCATAACAGATATTAAGACGTTAAATGTAAGACAGCAAAAATAATATATACCCACAGCAGCCTTATTAGTTGTCTGTATAATGCTTAAGTATTCTGTTATGGTAGTATTTTTTTAATAGTATCGCAAAATAAAACATTTTCAGCCTAGAATTTCTATGGTAGACAAAAGAGACTTTATTAGCAAGACTGAGTATTTTTGATATTAGGATCTGTTCCATTTATTTATACAGTACAGTATTTGATAATTTTGTCAAGAGATTTGATATACCTTGTGTATGAAAGGTGCTATATACTGCTCAGTTCCTCTGGGAGTCTTATTTTCATTTTCTAGTGTACAGGTTCTTCTAACAGTGCAAAAACTCTGATTTGTTTCCATCCTGTCATCACTCACTAAACTTAAAGGACAAGTCTCAAAGCCTGTATGAGAGGACAGCTCATAAGTAAAAAGAGAAATGTGGAATATTGTTTGAATGACTGTTCAAGAGCCCCTTAATCATTATTATGGAATAAAAAAGCCATGTTTTATAGATAATATATATACTATATAACATAGTACAGTTCATGTACATCAACTTTGTTTATGCTAATTTGTTATTATGAATTTTATTATGCATTGCCTAGTCATTTATTTGTTCCAGTCAAGACGGAATTGCTACTGTGTTAGATGTTCTAAATGCTCACAGGTGAGAGACCTGGCTTCCAAACATTTGCAGCCAAATCTGGGTAACAGGGGAGGATGAAAAGGTTAAGAAAGTATTAAAAAGTCCCACATAGGCTATATATTTCAGGTACTAGACAAGTTAGAAATGTTAACTTAATATTTTCACAAGCAGTGCACGGACAATTTTTTAACTCATCAAACATTGTGTGGTTGGGTTTTTTGAGTAAAATAATCTGGCCTATTACAGGAATCAGAGAGCAAAAAGAGAATTACAGATGCAGCCTTTGTCCAATATCAAGTATAGATAATTATGCTTATATGTTTTGTTTAAATGTGTACCTTTTACTATCCATCTACCCTTGGCCTTGTATCAAGTCTAAATGACCTTTTAGAGCCCTGTCAAGCTTTGATGAAAAGAATCAAATGTATGAATGTATTTGGCAGCCTTATTAGCAATTGGAGTATGAAAGCTTTGCCTGCTACCTAGGTTACTATACAATGCTGCTGTTTCACTCCTCGATAGGGTGGTTATCACTTTTCTACACATGGGGTCCCTTTTAATGATACAGGTGTATATTTTGCTCTAGCCATGCAGATTTCAGGACTGAATTTGCAGGGGTGGAAATTATGTGCTGTCATTCTGATTGGTACAAAAGTTTATAGTATAAGTTCTTGAGGACATTTAAAACTAAACGTGTAATACCATTATAATTACAAAATGTTCACTAGTATTAAAAAATGTTCTGATTACTTCAAATTTTTAAATAAAGCAAATCAACTTTCCTCTTTTCATGTCAGTTGTCTTTACTATGTTAAACAGAGGGAAATTTAATCTCTTAGGTTGATCAGGAAAACACAATTCAAAAGAAAAAGTTAGCATCCAGTACTACTGTGTGTCCCACAGGTTCTTCCACTTTGATCAAAACTGCCTCCACTGGTGAGTTAGAGGAGCGTATTGCGGCCACTACTGGTGCTATTACTGTTGCTAGCACATCAGCTGATGTTGCTGTATCCAGTGCAGTGACCACCTATAGACAACCTTCTGAAGAGCAACAAGTGCAAGCTATGAATATAAGAAAATCAGTTCTGGAGTCGGCCACTTCCAAGGAAGCACTCTCCCTTCATCAAGCAAATTTACAAAGCACAAGAAGACGACCAAGAAATGCTGAGCAGATAGAAAGAACTAAAGAACTTGCAGTTGTTACTCATAGAGGTATTGGATATTATTTTACTTGTGCCCATGTAGTTATGGAAAAATATTTTGTATAAATTAAAAGTGAAAGGTCAGGTATCCATTCAGGAAATGTAATTGAACCAAGAGGGAAAGGGATTAAATCTGCCTAAAATTGAGTTCAAGTGGGGCACCCAGATGGAAAAATGAAATTAATAATAATAATATTATCATAGTAATTTAAATTAATTTGATTTATAAAAAGAAAAAAGGGAAAGATAAGGAATTTTCTTTTGATGCCACTTTATAGCATATATGACATTTTATTTCACTATCAAGCCTAGTGTGAGAACTGATGAGAGTTTAGAGAATTGAGATTAAAATATTAATCTATTCTGCATATGTGTTTAGACATAATCAACTATAGCATAAAAAAATGTGCTTTATAAATAGCTGCTTTGTTCTAAACTAATTGATGATGCAGTTTTAATCATCTCCGTTCTGCTTAAATCTTCAGCAAAATTTTGGCTTTTTAAAACATCTGTACATTTTTATTCTATCAAACAGGAAATCAATGAATGAAACAAAGTTTAAAACACTAGGGAATTCAGTTGCAGGTATTAAAGTAGTAAAGCTAAAGATTTGATATGTTCCTATATTCAGATGATTTAATCCACATGCTAAAGTACTAATAATGAACAACATTTGGAGTATAAACAAAGCATTATTTATTGTGTTAAAAGGTAAATGACGATACCTGAAACATGAGAAACAGCAATGCTGGAATGTCTTAATTTAACCAGCACAGACATTCATAAAAAATTGCATGTGGTATGTTTTTAAACATAGACAAATTCAGGGAAGGAGCAGTTTAATTTTGCAGGTTAATGTTGTTGAATACTATTTATTATGTATTTTTTATTTTTATTTTGTGCTAATCCATTGTTACATGCTAATCTATTGTGCATGAAGAATTTATAAACACAAATATATGGAGGAGGAACATCTTTTATAGCACAGGAAATTTGTAGAAGTCTCATATGGTTGATATTTTGTAAAGACAACTTTACGTTGGAATCTGTTGTCCTGCTGGATCAGATACTCACCTAGTATAAGTTATTGTAGTTTCATTTACTAACACCTGTTGAAACAACAGAGCTGCAGTTCTACAAAATTTTAAAACATGTAATTTAAATAGGATAGCTGAAAAACAAGCACTGTATTTGGTTTGCATATGAAACAGAAATGATTAAACATTATTTGTATTTAATTTGTATTAATTTCAGTGCAGATCTGAAGTATTTTTGTGGTTGTCAACTGGTATAAATTAATTAATAGAGTTTGGTTTGTACTGGTTGTATGGCTGTGCATTCACTTCAGCACATCTTTGGTCAAGTCAAAAAAAGCAGACTTATTTTCAGTTATGAGGGAGTATCTGAGGGTCTGTAATAATCACTTCTAATTTAAAGATGTAAAAGTGTACTAATTTGGCAGTTAAGTTTGGCAGTAACTGTGATATACATACGGTTTCTTCCATCTCCTTTATGTAATCATTAAACTACAATGTCCTCTCCACTGTTTTCTCACTGTCCTTTTCTTCTCTGACCTATCATTTAATGTAAGATATAGGTAAGGCACATACTTCTGAATTACTTTGTCATATTAAAGTGCTAAACCTTATATTATGAAAAAAAAAAAAAAAAGAAGAAAAAATTAGAGACCAAGACACTGTTAAAATAATGTTATGGTGCTTATTTGTCACATACTGAAGTAGTATCATAGGTATTAAAAAGTACCACAGCCCACATACAGTTGAATTCAGTCTTGTATAGACCTTACTGGAGAAGAAAGCCCATACTTAGTTCTGTGTGCAGTTTTTTCCCTCATGCCACATTTAAAGACTTGATTCTGCTAGCATTCTTTATACAAAATCTTTTAAATATTTTTTTACTGTATCATACCCACAGAACAGTATGTGTGTGTATGCTATTAAAGTAGGTATTCATATACTGAGTAAAAAATCACCATTTTTGTTTGGCAAACACCAGTATTTGATAGTATACTTAAAACAGCCATGAAAACATATGAAATGACCCTTGTTAAATAACCTGTAATGGTCTTCCATATAATATTCCTCATTACAAAGACACAGAAATATTTTGAAGAAATATTTGTGAATGTGAGACTATTGTTAATTGACTTGAAGAAATCTCCATTATGGGGAGATACTCAGCAAGTGTTTCTGTGGAGTTTCCTGTAGGTTTCTAGTGAAGTATTTTAGCCTCTCTTTGACAATGAAGTATGCACAAAAGTATAAAAACTACTTGTCTTGCCCTACATATTAAATTACTATGGAACTATATATAAGAGCTACTGAAGAAGTTTATGTAAATTCCTTTTTTCAACTCTTTCTCTATTTAATAGATTTTAAAAATTAGTTCTTACTTTGGAAATATATTTTGTCCTGTGCTTTTGATAATAATTTAAGAATTATGCTCCCAAATCTATGCAAATTAATTCTTAAAAAGATAAAATTTAATATACTAAAAATAATTTACTAAAACTTACTATATCATATATGTGTATATTTAAAATGGTAAAAACGTACTGTACATGTAGTCTTCACTGCAGGCTTTTTTGATAATGTTGCTAGTGAGATCAGAATAGTGCTGGTTTATGATGCATTAGCACTGATGCAAATTATAACTACAGAATAAGAGTTGTACTGTTGGCTTCCACAGGATTGTTCTGTGAACAAGATTTTTCAGAATGAGTAAATAATAACAATATTGTTTTGTTCCCTAAACTGTTATTTTTTGAAGTGTATGTATGTTAGAGATGTAAAGAGAGAATTAGAGGTCTCTATCTAAAATTAAACTGCTAGGTGTAAATTAGGCTACCACACTTGCTATCTGGACTTCAACAATAATTGTAGGTTGTGTCAAAGGCTGGCCAAAGAATTTCTTCCCTAAGGTTTTTAGTTGGAAATCACAGAAGAGGAGAAGACTTTGTGTTCTGACTATTTAAGAGAGGAAAAAGGAACCCTAGATGCATTTGGTGAAATACTTACATTAAAGGTAGGGAAGTACATGTATCATTTTATAAAGGAGTACTGAGATCTCATGAGGAATACTGTACATTATTACAGTTCCTTCATCCAGAAGAATTTGGACTGAATCAGATTAATAAAAGAACTATAATGGTGTTACATTGTTCTGATTATCCCACCTTACAAAAGAAAATGTAAGACAGGATAAATGTTTCAGGAAGTGAATGCCAGTATGTGGAGAACTTAAATAAGGACAAATGAGTATATAATATAGAAATAGATACATTAGGGAGAGAAGTGAGGAGAGTTCTTGTTCTTGGAGCGATTAAGCCTTTTGGTAGAAGGAAGGAGTAGCTGAAGGGTGAAAAGCTTACTTTTAAGATGCAGCTTGATAGGCTACTGAGAAATATATTTAGATATGATAGTTGGAAGAGAAACATAGTGTCTTTTGGTCCTGAGTTCGAATGAAACCAAGCACTCAAACTCAGGTAAGTGTATCTCTTCCTCTGTTCAGAAATTGGGGGGGGAAAAAGATGTCCGTAATCACTTTCATTCAGTTAAATGTAGAAACTTCAAATGCCAAGCATTCAGTAGCAATTCTTGTGGATACTAAATCACAGTTTCTAGTATGATCTGTCATCTTCAGATGTGAAATCGGGATGGAAATTAAATGTGATTTTTTTTTCCCTTGTTTATCTTCTGTTTAAGTATTTAACTACTGTTAGCTCAATCATAACTACATTAGTAGAGGATAATCTGACATTTTTGGTATTTTCTATCTGTGTTTCATACACTAAGAATTCAGTTTAGTAATGCTGTTAGTGCTATTGAATTGTATTATAGTTCATTTCAACTGCATCTTTTCTTTCTTAAGGCTGTAAAATTTTTATTTCAGTAAATGCAAACATTATGAGAGGTATTTTAGATCTTCTTGTGAGTGCTTTTATAGCATACTTTTACTGTCTAAAGATGTGCTAAGTGGTATATGTTGAAATGCTAAGAGGCATTTGGACAGTACCCTTAATAATATGCTTTAACTTTTGGTCAGCCCTGACTAGCCCTGCCCTATTCTATTCTATTCTATTCTATTCTTTTTTTTTTTTAATATGGAAGTACACATGAATCCTAATTAAATACCCCTGAGAATAATGGGAATCTTACTTCTGGTTTCAGTGGCAATAGAGAACAAGGAGTACAAGGATTTCTAAACAAATCTTAAGACAGAAGCAAGGAAAGAATAAAATAAACGTGAAAGTTGATGATATTGATACAGCAAAGGTTTCTATTGTCACATATAATTGAGAAGAATCCTTGATCTATTAGTGCCAAGCATAATCAAGTCTGATTCTCACTTTTGCTGACATGATATTACAGTTCTGGGGGTCTTAAAAGGACCACAAAGTGAGTGTAAAAAAATTTTAAAGACTCCTTAATTCTACTGAAGGAGTACGAAGTGGATTGAAAATAATATCTCTAATCAAGTCACTGGAATTTTGTTTTTCATTGTAATGAACCTGGACTTCTACCCCAGAAATAAATAAGAACTAACTCCTATCACATAAGACAAACTCAGTATAAAAAATTTTATAGTAGCCATCCGTTTTTTCTTTTTCCGTGAAGAGCCATAATGTTTGGTTATATCTTTTTATTCAGCAATCATGATCAGTGGAGGCAAACTGAACAGTGGTTTAATTTCTTACATCAAAAAATGAAGAAATAAAGTGTTTTTCTTCCAACGTACTGAATATTTGCAGAGAATATTTAGAGTATTAGCAGGTATATAACTATATACACCAAGAAAGTCACAAAGAGGAAAAGATTGAAATTATTTTTAAGACTTAATTGATTTTAGTATACCATTAAGAAGTCCTGCATTCTAAGACAATATCCATCCCAAAGGAATTTCTAAAGTAAGACCTTTGTACTATAGACACAAATGAGTACAAGGTGCAAGCAGTGTAACAAGACTACAGGTACAGTTCATAATTCATAAATCAAATATAGAAAAAAATCAGTCTGAAACAGAGATATCAAGGTTGAAGAGAAAAAACTGCTTATCAAACTCAAAGTCAAATAGTACCAGGAAATCTTAATGGAAGACACTAGTCATCATGTAGCAGTTCAAAAAGTTACTCAATGCTTTTCTTAGTATCTTAAATCCCATGTATTTTCAAGATAACTTTAGATTCCAACTAATTTCACTACTCTGAGCTTCTATGCTCCTTCTAAAGAGCAGAAATGTCACCAAGCATTTGCAAATTTTTAACCATGATGATTTTACTTAGCTATTTGTTTTCAAAATCTTACTCATTCTACTGATATCTCTTTCTCTTTTTTTCTCTACGTTTTCAGCTTTATTTTTTCTGACTTTCTTATAAAGCCTTTATCTTTTCCCTATCCTTTCCCCTTTATTCTTTAAGAACACTTACCTATCACATCTTACCTTATGCTTTGTGATATCTGACTTTATGTAGTATCTTAGTAATAGCCAGGAAAAAATTAAACAGGGAGAAAAAAACTTGCTACTGGGTGTTCCCCATTAAACCAGCATTTCTTTTTGCTGTGTTACAGAAGAATTTATGATGGTAGGAGGCAAGAAAATATTTTTAAAGATTTTTAAAGATTTTTAAGATTTGTTATGAGGAATTAAATCAGGTGCTAGTGAAACTTTTGAAAACAAAAGGATTTAAGAGAAAGTTATTTAATTATCTTGATTTTTTTTGAAAGATTCAGTGAATGATAGAGCACTGCTTTAGGATTATTTGATGTAAACCTTTTAAGGATTTGTTAGAAAAATATATTCATATATCCTATTTTTTTGAGTTTTACTTAGAAGTAGGAAAAGGAAAGGAAGAGCAGGGAAGGAGAGGTTTTCTGAAGAGCTGTTAAAGATTTTTAAGAGTCAAGTAAGAAATCAATGTGCATACATCCTCAGGCTTTTTTTGTGGGGGCCTTTTTTGTTATGAGTGAAAGAAGCAGGAAAAGGAAAGGAAGAGCAGGGAAGGAGAGGTTTTCTGAAGACCTATTAAAGATTTTTAAGAGTCAAGTAAGAAATCAATGTGCATACATCCTCAGGTTTTTTTTGTTGGGGCCTTTTTTGTTATGAGTGAAACCCAGAACTACAAAGATGGGAGACTGAAGAAAAACAATATATTTTGCAGTAAGATTCTTATGTTCTATACATATAAGAATATTCGTATATAAATTTGTGTATTTTGAAAAGTTATTTTTTAGAATAATTTGAAAAGTTCCAAGAACTGCTTATTAACATAACACAGATATAATTTAGCACTCAAGCATTTAATCACTGAACTATATATTTTCAGTATTTCATAATACTTTTGGAAATACCTGTGCAACGAGTCACATAGATGTGTTCTGTTTGGTGGATGAACTCTATAACCCATGGTTTGTTAATTTAAAGATTTTTATTAGAGAAAAGCTGATAATAATGACTTAAGCTTCTTGACATCTTCCCACTTCAAAGAAGTCATAGGAAAGGAGGTAACTTTTTATCCAATAGTCAAGTCCAGTGGGATTAGAAGAAAGAAGGGAAAAAGAAAATCAGTCATATGGATTTTAAGAAATGAGTTGTGTTAATGTTTTAATTGAATTATTGCTCCTCATACTTGCCTGTCAATTTTATTTTTCTAGCTTGTTCCTTCTGTTTATTTTTCTTGCAGTTCCTGCAGTTCTTACATGTTCTTCATTATATTATACATGCTTATTTCTATAATTGATATTTGTCTTCTGATGTGTTGTGTCATTATTTTCCCTCAGCATTTCATGTTTTCTTATTTTGACCATAATATGTTGGTATAAATCAAATACATTGTAGTTAGAATATAAAAAGCAAGTTATCGTTAGTTCATTTACACATTACTTTAAAAATATACATATTAACCGCACTTGCATTCTTTTAAATAATTCTTTTTCCAAATCAGAGAAATTTGAGATACTTATAATGTAGAATACAGTAGAAAAGCTGTAATTTTGGCTATTTTAAAGACTACCTGTGTAAACTAACTGTATTTCCTCATCCTTCTTAATTCAATACTGTTATATAGAATAACCTCTATACATATACACCTGTAAGGTGTATGAAAATAATTTTGTTTTATCAATACATTTTCTGACTGATTTTACATAGTTTGGCTCATTATTGCGTTACTTTATTGTACAAAGTTGTTCTTTATATTAATTGGAACTTACCTAAGAAAGTAAAATATTTTTATAAATTTTAGTGAAACTGTTGTAAAGTGGGAGGGTTCCACATACAATTTTGTTGACAAATGACATAGCACAGTAACACTCAAGCTTCTAGTTCTGCTCCATGCTAATCATACATTTGAGTCAAGAGAAGAGGAGGATTTTTCCCATTATGTGTCTCATCAGTGTATTTTTAACTGAGATAAGAACCCAATGAGAAATTTTCAAATGCATATTAAATTATACATAGCTTATATCATACTGTTCTCTGAAAATTGTCGTAGGTTTTCATCTATGGAGAAAAAATGAACCTGAGAAGTTGCACAATTAAAATGGAAATGCATCATATTAAAATAAAATCAAAATACATTAAATTTTAAAGTAAATGTGAAATGCACACATTAGGTTAGAATCATATGCCTATGGCATGTTTTGTTGAAGTATACAATTATGTTCATTGAACTATCAGAGCATTTCATTTTATGGAGAGAATTTTACAGTCATTCTCATTTGCATTTTCTTCCATTCTGAATGAAACTTTTTGATTGTTGCATAACACTAACAGAGAGCCTTTTTTCAGCAAAACTAAGATACCTGAAAGGAAATAAAAAGTCTAATTTTATCTATTTAATAGATCATAATGAGTAGTAACTTTGTTTAAACATCTCTACTTTTAACAAGGAGTCACAAAGTCATTTTCACTATTTTAGTCATTCTATTTATTGTCCACCACCTCATTGTGTTTAAAATATTGTAGCATCAAGAAACAATTATTTATTACATGTTGTACTAATGCAATATGTTAGTGCAGTAATTAGTAATACAGTGCAGTAATTCAATACAGTAATGCAGTAGCTGCAGTGCTTTGAAGTATAAATCTTCTATACAATCTGCTTTGACCAGGGCACTTTAGGGTTGAAAGGGGCAGGGGTGGGGGGAATAGAAAAAGAGAAACTAAGATCAGCTCATGTAAAAAGCAAAAAATGGAATAGTATGAAAACTGGATGGATCACCACTTTATAGTCTATTTGTTCATCTTCTGAATTGTTCTTCATATTTAAGAAATCATTAACCTACGCAGTTGATGCTGTATTACAAAAACTGATGAAAATTCATGTACTCTAATGTCAACTTTCAAGGTGCAGAAAGGCTCTAGAAGGTAGTGCTACATCAGTTAGTGTGTTAGGTCACAGTGAAGTTTATTTGGGTAATTGCTAGGTTTAGAGATTTTTAATGTAAGTTTCTAGAGCCTAAAGTGCCATCATCTAAAAACTAAATAGGTTGTAATATCTTCCTCCTCCCCACCCCCATTTGTGCAATCCGTTGAAGTGGTGATCCCCAAGATATCTGGATATCTAGCACTTGTGTTGTCAGAGTTTGGAAGTTGTGGGTAACTAGTTGCATCACATGTGTAGTGGACATGAAGTGTACGCAAAAAAAAATGGAACTGACCTGTACATGAGTAGTAGTTCAATGCATTCAGGCTGTGGATGTGATGTGCATGTAGATCTACTTGAGGGAGGAAAGACAATGAATTAGACATAGGCCCAAGATGAACTGGGAGTGTCATGCATGATTTATTTGGCATATCTGCACATGGGCACCAGATGTTGGAAGTCCAGAGTGTATCAGATTAGCGTTTCTGTCATCAAAAATAGCAGATGCTGCAAGTAAAATCCGCCATTGTCAGATATTGAGGTTCTTGAACAATCAGTGAATTACTGGTTCTGCACCAGTCAGAATCAGTTCTACACTGTATAACAAACAAATGTCTTCTGTCTCTTCACAAAGCAGTTAATGACTTAATTACTCATTTCTAGGATAATGTAAATCCAGCAAATATACTTATTGCAGAAGATCATGTAATTCTGAATCTACAAGTGTTTTTAATGTCAACTTGTATTCCCTAACGTCTTGACCCAATGCAAAGAAAACAAATGGTATTGACTTCTCTTTTCTAAATGATACTAGTATGGTGGGAAGAATTTTGAGAATGCAAATTCAAAGGAAAAATTAACTTTTCTCTCTCAGTCTTGTGAGAAAAAGGAAAAAAAAAATCTTGAGAAAATATATCTCAAAGACTTTCACCCCAGAATTTCTTTTAACAGTTATTTTTGTTTCAGACATTATCAAAGAGAATCCTTTGCAGTTGACTTTAAATAAATGTCAAAGATGTGAAACAGAAGAATACAGAGATTGTGAGGGCACAAAACCTTCCCTTAATTTCCAGAGACATTAGATATTTTCTAAGACATGTTATATGGGCATTTATGTATAAGCAATACAAACATTTAGGTACAGTCAAATAAGCAATCTAATGCCTTTTTTCATGTAACATTATACTTCTGCAGATGGCATTTAAGGAGAACTGTGTGTGCAATCTTGAAATAATGGCTTTGATATTATGATATTGTTCTCCATCTCCATTAGCTGAGTGGCAGTGAATATAATGTGAGAAAGGTTCAGGAGAGGGAAGGGACTGTTTCAGTGTTTGAACTACTTTGAGCTACACCCAAGGAAAGAAGTATATAAGGTCAGAAGAGGCCCAAGTTTCCATGGTTAATACTCTGCATAGTAACTTGTAGTAATGCAGCCTGAATGCCTGTTTTGTGTAGAATGGTGGTGTTTTAGTCATCAGCATTTCAAATGTACTTTATACTTGGTTTAAAAGTTTACATGTAGTTTAAATGTAGACAAGACAAGCTGGGCAATTTATTTACATAAATGCTGTTGCATAACTAAAATAAAGACATGAATTTGTGGTTTGTCTGTGTTTTAAATAGATATCCTTCACATGGCTATATACTCTGATGCTTCTATATTATAGAAGCAAATTTTCCATCTTGAAATCTATGTCTCATTTAGCTCTCAGGATATACTGTTTCAATGAGGCCAGAATTGTGTCAACAGAACAATCTTTTCTTCATTCAAAATTAATTTGATTTCTAGTGTCTGAGAGCTTGTTGTATTCAAGGTTGCTAGGGAAATTATACATCTAAGTGTTTCTTTTATAATATAGCTGCTTAAAATATATGTACATATATTGTTTTTTACCTGAGGTCCTTTTTTAATGCAGTACCTAGCCTGAAGAGTAAAATGTGGTAATTGTCTAGTTTAGTCCTCTCTCACAAGTGTTTGTATGTAGCCTGTATGCATATTTATATGCATAATTACACAACCTTTTTATAAAAAATAATTAAGACAACATTTCAATTTTTTCTATGTGTCTAAAACTGCCTGTAAGTGTTTGAATCTTCCTTATCTTACATGAGAGACCATTTTGGTCAAAAAGTTCAACAAAGTTGTTCTGAACATGTTTTGAGTTTACATATAAATTTACTACTTGAAAAGTGTACATCAGTGTGGTCTATTGGCTGAATATTAGCTCACCCATCTGTCATGCAAAACTTATTACCTGAACTTCTTCCATTACCAGGACTGTTTATATCCTTCCCTCAATAAAGCATTCAGTTCCATCTTTCATATTTGCAGGAAAAATTGGGCCTTCTGACTTTAGAAAAAAAGTTACACAAATTATAATCTCCTATTCTGTATTAAATCCATTTGAACTGGAAAAAAAGCATGAGCAGTGTTGAACATAAGCTCCAAGGTGGATGCCTAAATAGTTTTCAGGTTTTCGGAGTTTTTTGACATCATCTAATTCCGTGTCACACAGTTCTGATGCTACTGTTTATGTTTCATCAGGTCACATAATCAAAAATACATTCAGGATTGTCAGACACTTATTCAGATAGATGT
The DNA here is from genome assembly GCF_964188355.1 of Buteo buteo. Taxonomy (NCBI): domain Eukaryota; kingdom Metazoa; phylum Chordata; class Aves; order Accipitriformes; family Accipitridae; genus Buteo; species Buteo buteo. The sequence goes on along the minus strand of NC_134173.1, from coordinate 61,229,966 downwards.
GCACCAACATTCTTGACCCCCAAAATAAAAAATCCAAACAAACAAACTTGCTGACTTTTAAATATATAAATGTAAAACAAACAAACCAACCAACCTACAAGTCATATGTATTTAAAGTAGTATTAAAGAAAATTTAAAGCCTTTCCTTGCATTATAGCACTGGACAGGTGGTTACTTCAGATAGGTTTTTTATAAATTTTGATTATCTTTAAAGTAGATTTTTATAGTCTTTCCAAATACATAATTAATAATATGAAAGTGATACTGAGGATTTATTCTATTGTAGATAGAATTGATGAAGTTTGGTCTCTGAACAGTTTGATTTCCTTGATCTAACTTCTCAGTTTTATTTTTGGATTGATTCTGAAATAGATTGAAGGACAGGGCATAAAGGAAGCTTTGGGTTCACATCTGTTTTAATTTATGCAATATTATTCTCCAAAGGAATGGAGGATCTTACTTCTACCTTCCATCTACACCAGTATGCCTTCTCAAGGTTATCCTACTTTTTTGGACTAATCTATTTCCCTGGCACTCAGCTGTTCAGAAATATGAGAACATACCTGTCTAACCATATTTAGGTGTTTGTAGCACTGTCACATCTGAACTATTTGTCTTGAGAGAAATGGGCATATCAAAATTTAAACTCATCTTGTGAGAAGGTGGGTATCTAAGGCCAGATGAATTGAGCCCTTAAAGGGTCTATTTCTCTTTGTGGACTAGCTTAGATGTGTACAACTGCACTCTTTGCTCACATGAATCCGTCCTCAGACTTCTGAAAAGTGAAATCCACTTTCAGTACTGACTGTCATGTGTATGCTAAAACTGTTTTTGAACAGTTACCATTTTTCTCTCTGGTTTCCACATTGACGTGTGCAAAATAATGTCTAGTTTACCAAGTATTAAAGAATATATTTATTGTGTTTTGGGTATGGGATTTTTTGGTGATGGTGGGGTTGTTTTTGTGTATGTACATTCATATGCAACCTGACACATATTTTAGTAATGACATGTTTTGACCGAATACATTTCTATAACTACTCCTTCACAGTGTGTTCAGAAACTACTGTTTAATAAATCAAAATACAAAACCCAGTTAAAAGTAAAATTCTTCTTTTGTAGTGTAAACATGCTTCAGAGATCTTGGGTTGCTTGCTTTCCTAGTAGTATTTAATAGCCTTGGAAAAGTGATGCTAATAGTTCTAAAAATCTCTGATTGTTTTAAATATGTTCATCAAGACACTTTTGTAACTATTTTCATTTCCACCTTAGATCTTGTGAACTCTGTTTCTTGTATACATAAACTATGGATATGCCATTCAGATGTTTGAGGATGAATAGAAACAAACAAAAAATCCAAACCAATCTTCCTTCTTTAATGTGTTTTTACGATGATTTCTGAAAATAAAGGACAAACATCTCCCTAAACCCATCCTAGCACCTGAGGTCATGAGATCACACCCACTCCCATTTTACTTAGGTGTTGGAAGAATAGCTAGGCCTATCTTCTGGTTCATGAGGGGTTGTTTTATACTGATGCTCAGGGAAGGCCAAAAGAAGCTTACAGCTATACTCTTACATTCGTATGTATGTAGAAATAGCATCTTAGAAATCTCATACAATAATGAGAGAGCATTACTGTTATTCCAGTATGGCTCTACTGTGTGAAGGTGCAGTTCTTGGGTCCATGACTTCCACTGAGGATAGAACTGCTTATGGACTTCAATTAATTTGGGTGGGGAGAGCTTCTGGTATTAAGGGTTGAAAAAAAAAGTTAAAAAAATTAGTATTTTGTGGCAAGAGATACGTTGTGCTCCTGCAAATAATGTATTTCCCAGAACCATTATCAATATTTATAGGTTACGTTATGATGATACACAAGGAAATTTACATTTTGCCTATTGAGATAAAAACCTCTATGTATTTAGAGGAAAGTATGGTCTCTTTCATCAAAAGTGTAAAAATATTTATCATCACATCCTATATCTATCCTATTAATTGTATTTCTTAGTAGTATGCTATTTTCTCCTGAACCTTGCTCTGCTCTTGTGCATGGTAATGATTACTTTTATATATAAAAAAACTTCAATAGTATTTTGCTACTTTAGAATTTATGTCTCATGTAAGCATTTCTTTGACTATTCATTGATTTTGTATAAGAAGTTAACGGGTGCTGAAAAATTCTTTGATGATGTACTGTCTATCTTCTTGCAATAGCTTCTCTTAGTTCCTTTAACCTCTGCTGTCTTCATCAGCAGTATTTGCTTGTAGCCAACATAAAACATCTTCTTCCATGTAGTTTTTAAATATATCTAATCTATAAAGTCAGTTGAATATAATGTATCTAAAATTAACCTATACTTAAAATACAGATTTTTTTAGAAGGTCCATTTTTATGTATGGTTCATTGCTCACTGGCAGAGTGCATTGGAGAAAAGAGGCACTTAGTTTGATGACTTAAAGAAAAAGTTTCTTTTGCTATTTTTGCTTTATTCTCTCTTACATTTTTATATCTGTTCTGGTTTTACTCTCTTTTTATTAGTTGTTTTGTTTCCAAAATATGTTGAGGCCACATGGTTTGCCTACACTAACTGCCTTTATCATAAAGCCAGCCCAAAATAAAGACTTTCACAGATGTAGTTCAGCTGTGGGCTTAAGGGTAAGGTGGGAGCCAACTACCTTCCATATCATCCTTTGCAAATAATAGTTTTTAAGCTAGAAAGACGACCAGCTGCAGAACCAACAGCAGAACAGTAGACTGTATTTTATTTTTTTGTATCCAAAACTCTAGTTAAACCAGAAAATTAGCCTGGTATGCTTAATTTAATAATGCAGTGTTTTTTCTATGGTCAAAATACTTCTGTTTTGTCTGTGTGATCTAAACACAGTTAAGAAAATCTCAGTACTTCCTGAATAAAAATTTTTCTTCTGTACTAAAGCTAGGAACATAGCTAAGGTAGATTTTGAAAACAACTAGCAGAGGTAATTTGGGAATGGGGAGATAATGTGGGTGCCTGTAGATCTTGAGAATGTATTCCAGTGCATTACTTTTAGAAGGACATTTTGTCTATTGAAACATTGTAATTTTTTAGCTGTTGCCTCTGTTTTGTCTTTTTTTCCCAAATGTAATACTGACTTTTAATGTGAATTTTAAAATCTGAAGTAACAGGCAAAATATGTTGACAAAAAATATGTTGGCATTTCTACTGCTGATTAAAACTTTTCAGAATATATGTGGATTAATATATGTCCTGTATTGCTTGGATACTACTGGAGTTCAGATCTGAGAATATATATTGGATTTCAGTGTGCTTTCAATAACATGTCGTGGATGACTCTTTATTTCCTTTTAAATTCTCTATCACTGGAAAGGATAATTGAATTAAAATTTCACAAAAAATCAACTTTAAAAAATGTCACAGTACCTTTTTTTTAAAGGTTGCTGACTTTTCAGTTGGCAGAAATGAAAGTATTCTGTAGTTTTTTTCTTTTTCTTTTTTTCTTTTTTTTTTTAAAGGAGTGGGGGATAAGCACTACTGTTTCTTAACACAGAAGCAACACCAGATAAGATTCAACTGTTCAACTGTTTTAGAGCAAACATATCTATTGTTCTTTTCATTTTCCAGGTTCCATAACTGTGTGACAATGTTTTACACAACTATATGGTGCATGGAAAGAAACACTTTTGGCCATAATTTTTTTTCTTGGTTATGCATGAGAAAAATTAAGTTACAAATCTTACTTCTTTCCTTTGTCAGGTGTACAAATTGGTCTCAATACTTGTTTTTGTAAATTTTTTTTCCACCAAAGATACACTATATGAGCTTCTTAGTAGCTGGTACTTTAATTTGTATATACTTCCATGATAAAATTTGTTCAAATGAAATGAAATATTATAGACTGTATTGCCTGATACGTGTTTTTGTTTGTTTTTTTAACTAGTGAAAAAGGCCATAGATTTTAAATCTAGAGGATTTAAATTGTTTCCAGGGAAAGACAACAGCAACAAGTTTTCTATCTGTGAGTGTACTCCTTTTTTGTTACTTTTTTCTAGTGCAAGAGTGAAGTTTGTGCTGTCTGTGTTGTTTGTGTGTTTTCAAAATTGTTTATGTATTTCTGATAATATAACTGACTTAAATCTGTTTCTCCAGTCTGCATGGTGAATTTTTAGATATGGTTCTACTCTAAAGGCAGGCTTTCTATAAATATGGCATTGTAGAAAGACATGTTATTTTGTCAGTAATTTCACACTAAATTTGCATTATTTGCAAAGAAGTAAATATTCAGCCTCCCAGGTGTCAGCTGAAATCTTAGCTGTGAACGAGAGGTGGTTTTTTAATTGAAAATTAGTACTAGCAGCAAAAGGCTATACAAAGCAAAGCCTATCCTCATTTACAAATGTGCAACCACATATTTTTTTCAAGTGACATACATGAGGTCACTTTCTGAAACTTTTTTTCTTCATTAATTTTGACATTTTGAACTGATTAACTAAGTGTAGTTTTTAAAACTCTGGAGATGCTTAGTGCCTTCAATTTTAATTACAGAAAATAGAAACTGAAAGTGCTGGGCATCTTAGAGGACCGAGTCCACGTGAGCTCATAAGGAGGAGTCAGGCAACTTTGTAATGTAAATTAAACAGGTGTGGCTCTAAATACATTAAAGAGGATATCTTTTTCAAAAGAACGTGCCATTTTTATAGAGTTCCTTTTTGGACTAGAACCGCATTTTAAATATTTACATGTAATTGGTTAAAATTAAGATGGACTAAATGCTTAGCCTATATCTGCTTATACTACATTTCATTATTCTTCACAGGAGTGAAAGGACTTGCTTTCGAAGCTCCTTAGGTTGGACACATTTGCACTAATTTTTTGTTTAAAGTGTCAGTGATGGATTCAGTTTCCAGAATTTAGCAGGGCACATTGGCATAACTTGTAATGCATTTTGCAGTTTTAGATTTTAAACTATCAACATACTAGATGTGTTTTTTTTTATAAAAAGGTGTCTTCAAGCAGCCAGACCCTTTAACATTTACCAAGTCAGAAAAATAAAGCAAAACACACTGCTGTTCAGTTTTTATAATGTAGCATATTGCCATATTCAACTTTTCTGTAAACTGTAACACCTAAATAGTTCCGTAAGGCATTTCTGGTTTATTTGAAAACTTTGTATCAAGATATTAAAAAACAAGGATTGTTTTTATGCATATTGCGTGACTGGAAAATAGAGTGACTATACAACAAGAAATAACAGTAAGATAATTACAGTAGTGTTTATAAGGTACATCACTGAGGTTTCTGTCTGATGGTCAATCTATGCTTTTATAGTTAAAAATGAGAATAGTACAGTGGCTGATAAAACAGATTGTTTCTCTATAAATTTATTTTGCACAAATCATTAAATATTCCATTATATAAACATTAATAGGAATTGCATATTTATAGTGAAGTACCAGACACTTGTGATACCTAAAGGTGATTGTTACGAAATTAGTGATGAAATTTGTCAATATACTTTTGAAAGCCTTTATATAATTTCATATGTTATGATACTCTATGTGAAGCTGAAAACTTCCGTACCTTATTTTATTGATTATGCAGAGTAGATTACGTATATAAGTCAATAATAAGTGAAGGTGAAAACCTTGATGATTTGTACCTTTAGTGATCATAATTTTGTGATAAATAGATAACTAAGATTTTATATTGTAATCTATGATTTGGTTAGCTATTCACTTTGGTAGCTGAGGAAATTGAAGAGGCAGTATTTCATGAAAAGCCTATGTACTTAGCTGTTGACTTTAAATAAAATTCCCAGTGTGGCCTCAGCTGGACCTGTACTTGCAGTACAATGACAGATAGGGTCCTTTAAAAAAAAGAATGACCATCATTCAACAGTTAGTGGAAATAAGATAAGTGAATACCCATTTTATGTTATGCCTTGTATTATCAATGTCATTAGAAATTATCATCTAACATTTCTCAGGTGTATGTCTTTTCCCTATTTTATTTTTTTTTAATGTATCAGGTATATAACGTTCAATACTAATGCATAGGTAATTTGCACACAGTAAAGCCAGAATGGTAATACTTGATATGATGATACACTTTGAAACAAGTATGCATCAATGTCATTTTGCAAGTATTGAGATCAACAAAAAAAATCATTGGGGGACTTAATTAAATCTGGATTAGAACGCTGGAATTTCTTGCTCTCAGTTTCATGACCAGACAATGAATGAATGCTTTGCCTAAGGGAGCCTTTAACTTACCACAGGAAACCCTTTCATTGCTTATTGTCGTATGACTATCTGGGGTGTAAAACAAACTAATGTAGATAGACAGGTATCTGGGGAACTACATAGAGCTGTATGTCAGTAGACTGAAAAATCAAGTGTTATGTCTGGAAAAGTAACACCAATACAAAAATAATAAAATGTGCATTTATTTTTTGCTAAGTACTTAACAGAAATCAGGATGGATTTAAGTTTGTGCTTAAATGCATTTCTGATTTAGGATCAAATAAGAAATCAGTTTAATGACTTTTACTTATAAATTTTTTCTTCTGAATTTTTACTGTGGTATAGGTCTTATTTTAATTTTGTCACTGTAATTATTTTATTAATTTTTTAACATAAGCCTTTATAATTTTATATATGAATATTAATAAATCCAATATTTATAATTTAAAAATCCATTTCATGGAGAATGGAACTTTCTACAGAAGGTGTCAAAAAACAATAGTTTTTTCAAGCTTCCATTTTTGGTAGAAACTGAAGTACATAATAGTTCTTGTGCTTTGAAATCCAGTAGAGTATTATTTTTTAAATGAATATTCACACTGTTACCTGTGTATGGGGAAATATAGTGTACAAAAATAAAATAGTTATTTGAAATATTAAAACATGAATTACAATAAATAGAAATAGTTCTGTTTAAATCATATTTTTACTTTTTTTTTTTTATAGTAAAGTATTTCTTCTATGTGCATAGATGTATGACACATCTCCCAAATGGCGCTATTTTATTTTGATTTCTTTAATATTACTATCATGGCATCTTGAATAATTTCCTAACTATAGTTTTAACATATGTTTCATGTCAGAAAAGTTAACAGACTGTCAAAAAAATGAGGTGTCTTTTTCCCTACTTGTTCTGAAGCATACTTCCTTTCTCTTCCTGCACTGCTCACTGAATCCAAAGTTTTAAGGTCTTTCCTACATATACAGGCTGCTTATGATGATTCTGAATTTCTCACATCTTGATATAGGCTTTGGAACTATAGAAAAGCACCCAGATATTTCAAAGAGAGAGTTCATTTGAAATGCTTTGTCCAACAAGTTCCTGCTAGATGGCCTTGTGAAATGCAGTTTATGGAACTGTAATTGTTAGAGATATATATATTCCAATACTAGCAGGAACTTGGGTTTCTATAGCTAATATGCTTTCATCACACCTACAAGTACTGGGGGAGGAAAAGACTGAAACCTGGTAATATGGATGGGTTCTAAGGAAGAGCCCTCTTGGCCCAAAAGTCCCCTGAGCATAGCAATGCAGATGAACAGAGATTGCCTTAGTTTGCTATTAGAACAACCTTGGACATGGTACAGCCCTTTCAGGGCAGAGGAGAATAAATACTGTGGTTCAAGTTGACAAGGGCTGAGCTTGGTATTTTTTTTGAGCAGCATGCTAACTTGAGATGTTTTCCTTTTAACCCTCTGCAACATTTTCATTTGGTCTTCAACTTCCTCAGGGGTACCAAACCAATTCTTCCCTTTCTGTGTGCGTAAGAAGACAAATTTCAAGGAAAGGAAAACCCCTAAGTATTCTGAATGTTATTGTCCTTCATTAAAAGATGAAATTTAATGAACACCCTTTAGAAGTATAGTTATAAGCTACATTTTTTTTATTCGGGTACATTCAATTTACAATGTAATGTGATTAGCCTAATTATATGTAAACTTCTTCTTTAAAGGAAAGTTAAAATGTAATGCTACAAATCCATTGGTCTAATTCCTCAGAAATAAAGATGAATAAAGGTGAAAATCTCTTTCTGTTTAGTATAAATCTCTTGGTTTCATGTCAACTTGTATTTTTGAAAAAAATATTCTTCTATCGGGCCATGAATTTACCAAGTAATAGCAGACCAACCTCCTTTGCTAATGTTTTTTTGGGGAACTGCTACCTCCTGCATCAATGAACTTCAAAAATGAAATACAAAATTAATAGAATTATTTTGGCCTAAAATTATTTTTGTAAGATATACTTTTGCAAGCTGTAAAATTATGAGAAAGTATATAATGCATAGGAAAAAAAGAGTGAAGAGGTAGCTGAATATGCTGAGGGCTAGATCACTGCATACAAATTTCTAGAAAAACATACTGAAAGGTTCACAGGAAGTTTCTCTCTGAAGATCCATTTTAGTTTATTGTATGATAAATGTATGCAAATCAAACTGGCATTTTGAGTTTACCTTCAGATCACCATATTTTGGGGATATCTGCATTTTCAATACTGATTAAGGATAATTCTCTCAGCCTGAGCCTATGCGTTCAAGTTTTATTATAATTCAAGGAGAAAAGGTCAGCTCTTAGTGGAGATGACATTTATTAGATTATGTTCAGAGTAAAATCTTACAGCCCTAAACTTGATGAACACTCCTTTAAATGTTAATGTTTGTAAAGTAATAGTAATAACATTTCCATATGGGTTCAATAATATTACAAACAAACAAAATAGCTGATTAGTACAACTTTTTAAAAACTTGTGTTATTTTTTAAAAACAACAGAAAATACATGCTCTGCTTATTATAGGGAGGAGAAACTTGTGTATTGAACTAGAGATTATATGGGTGATCATATTATGTAGAAAATCTGTTTTAAAGGACCTAAAATGCAGATAATGTACTTTTTCTTATTTGTTAATTTGCTTAACTCTGTATTTCCTAAAAACTGTATTATTTTATCTTTTTTTGTTTATTTTGTTTTATTTTGTTTTTGCAGTAAATGAGGGAGGTATTAAACAGGCATCCAATATGTGTCCAGATCCTGGAGAACCAGAAAATGGAAAACGGATAGGCTCAGATTTTAGGTAAAATATCAACCCTACCATTGTATCACTTCTCTAATACTGCACTTGAAAAATGTATATGTTAAAAATTTATTGCTGTTGTTGAGCTACTCTTTCAAAACTTAACTTCTCAGTAAAAAGTGACATGAAATACTGTATAAAATTATTTAGTGCAATATAGCATGTACTTAGTATGCAAAGAAGATAAAATACCAACTTGGAAGAGAGCATATATCTCTGATAATCTGGCAAAAATTGGATTGAAGGTAAGTTAAAATAATTTTCTCATGTAAATACTGTATTAGATTTACAAATATTGAGCATACATGTGGTACTGGAGGTTTTTTGCAGGACAAAGCAAAATTGAATACAACACAAAAAGAACAATAAAACCTTACAGAAGAGGTTTCAGATAATTATTTTAGAAATAATCGTTGGAATCTAATAGAGAATATTGCATTTTCTACAGTATATTTTTCAGGAACCCAGAAGTTTGATACGTGCAGGTGTATTTCCCTAGTGGTCCTCAGAGTGGTTTAGCACTCTTAATGCAGACTATTTTTTTTCTTAATTTTGAAACATATCAAATTGGTGGTGTATAGTATTACTATATTAAAAAAAATAAAGTCAGAACTAAAAAGTTGTACTTAGTTTCTAGTAAATTCTCACGTTTCATTACTTGTTGGCTTTTTTGAATGTTTCTAGGAAGACTCTAAAGTATCAAAGAATTATACACTGCCAGTGATCTATTCCACACTTTTTTTATTTAACCTAAACTCAAATTTTAGCTCACTTTCCTCCTCCATTCTCAGCTATCTTTCATATTCCTTATCTTGTAAGGAAAAAAAGTTTGCAATACTTTTTCAAAATATTCTATGTCTTTTTCTCAGTGAACATATATAACTCCTGTTGTCAGTAACAGCAGTGGTTGATGTGTTGTATGAGTAGACACACACATATATAATCACATCTTCAAAATGTTTTGAATTAATTTTAATGTTTTATCTATCTGATTTTCTGAATTGTTTCCTTTTCAATTGTTGAATATTCATTTCATCACATAGTAAAAAGGATTAAACATACATATTAATATATATTTGATATATGGACAAATTTTAGACTGTATTAAAAGAATAAATCTAAAGCTATGTTCTTGCTTTTTGTCATATGCTAATTTCACAGTATCATCATGTTTACAAATCCCTTCAAAACAACTTAAGTGAGGAAGGAGAAAAGAAAGAAATAAGAAAGAAATAAGTAGGAGGCAGATTGATCATTTTTAAATTAATTGGTTTTATTGCATTCAGTTTTGGTTTTTACCTATTTTGTATTTTACATTTCACACAGAACAATTCCTAACATTTGAAGATAATAAGTGTTAGAGTAATCTAGGAGGTGAGCAAAGATTTTACGAAATTATGTTACTTCATCCTTTTACATAACTTATTGTACTTTGTTTTGTTTTGTTTTGCCTTTTCTCCCTGTAATAAAGCAGAACACAGAATTAACAATGACATCCCAAGTACATTTGCTAGCTGGCAGTCAGTTAGTTATTATAATATCTCAGTTAGTTATTATAGTCTCTATTTCTCTAGTTTTGAGAAAGGAAAAAGTTCAATGTGCATCAGAGAAAGCTTTATAACTAATTTTATATAGAATGTAATTTCTGACATTATCTGACAAAAAATGGTTTCCTGATGTTTTCAGAGAAAGAAAAATAAATGTAGTGTATTTCTTAACTGTCATGCTTTCTGGAATCATTACTTAGGACAGTCTTTTGTATTTTAAACTCAGAAATATGGCTTGGTAGCAACAGCCTTTGACAGACAATCTGCAAGTCCTTTTCTAGTGTTGTCTCTGCAAGTGACCACTGAAACACCTACCTGCAAGATCATTCTAGTTAAAATTATGTGAGGGGCAGTACCTCAAAGGAGATATGATGATGATCAATGCCCTCATCTTTCTTTTTAGGCCAAACTATTAGGATTTAATTTAACATTATTTTTCACTATACACTGTGATGATGTGACTATCAAGCTTTCCTATTTGAAATGCATTTATGAGAAAATAAAGGAGAAGGCATTCAAATTACTGAACAATAGAATACAAGATATACAACATATCAAAATCAATATATTTTCTTCTTAAGTGTTTCTTTCCCCCTAATATCTCACTAAACTCAGTGATTTTTTTTTTCTTTTTGAAAAAATTCCCCAAAGTATTTTTGAGGGAAGATCAGCTTTTCTGTCAACCTCCATGAATGTGCTATTTAACACTTATTTGTATAACATAATGATAAATCCAATCCCATGATAATGGAAAAGAATAAATAATTAGGGCATTTGAAATGTATGTAACTAAAAGAACATGGCTTATACATACAATATCCACTGGAAGTGAAGAAAGTGAAAGTGAAAAGATGTATTCAGCTTAATGACATTTTTGATGTACCAAAAAGGTAAATAAGCTTTTGTTCAAAACAAAACAAACAGAAGATGTAACAGATACATTAATATGCTCTTGGTCTTACAGGTTATAATTTGGGGAGAAAAGATGTTTATTTTGGTGAGGAAGTATTTTTCACCTTCCACCGAAGAATGTGTTTTCAGAACAATCTGAACTCTCTGTTTTTTTTATTGATCCTTACTTTGATTACTTCTTGACATTAGTATGGAACCAACCTTTTTACAAAGTAAGAAAAAATGAAAGAACCACAAAAAACCCAACAAACTAATACTTCATTGCTCCTCTTTCTGTTGAGGGCAGATCCTAGGAACAGTCTAAAATCCTGCTGGTTTTAAGGGCAGCCTACTTGCTTCCCGGTTTCTCTAACAGGTTAGACTGCAGAACAGTAATAGTTTCTGAAAGCATAGGCTGCTCAATGGCTTCGCTGCCACCTCAAATTTATGCTCGAAAGCTGTACTTGAACTCATTCCTTTCAACTAAATATTTGAATTTTCATGGTTCAGTTTCTTTCAAGATAAAAACAATCTGGTCTGGATAATCTTCACTAAATAAATCCCATCTACTGCAACATCTCCTTAATAGGCAGGTCTGTTTTGAGCGTAGCTCTCAGAAACAACCCAGAAGGGACATTCCTTTCAAAAGATTGAGTCTTTTCACTATTTTGTGGTAGCCTCTCTTTATAATGCCAAACCTTTGTATTTGGAAATAATGGGAGGACATACATACACACACACACACACACGTGCACAATTTCTAGCCACTTTATTGACAGGACTTGAAAAAGGGAACAATTACTCTTTTGGTTGTATTCATCTTACACATATTAGGGATAAATAAGGTGGTTTCCTATCTAAGGCTTGTTAAAGGTCTTATGAATGTGAGTGGTGAGATTTGTACTTGTAAAGAACAGGACTGGTGAATGTTAGTAATACATATGTCATTTATGTCAAGTTGAACGCTTGATACATTGAAAAGAGGTCTTACAAGGAACAAAAGCAAACTAAAAATTTTCAGCAGACTGAATAAAATACCCTTTTAATTTAACCTGCTTTCAATTCGTGCCATTATCATAGCGGTTGCTCAACTGCTTCATAAGCTTCCAAAGTAAGAATGCTGCTACTTCTTTAAAATAAATAAATAAGACATTGAAAGAAAATGCTTACATTTAGTTTAAAAAAGTACAGTACTATGGAAAATCTTTTCCAGGTTGTCTTATACCTGATAGAGAGAAAAATAGCACACTTTTCCCTCCCTCTATAGTGTAGAAAATAGCTTTACTTTGAGGTTGTCTTTTTTCCCCCTTCTGATAAGGAAGTGAAAATCCCAATTAGGATACCTTAATTTTAAAAAACGGTGTTTTGTAGAAGGGTTTAGATCTATCTGTATGAAGATCAATCAAAATCTAATTTCAGTACAATTTAATCTGTTTCAGAGAAGAGCATGTTCTTGTCACTTCTCTTCAGCTTTCTTCAAATGTGCAGATATAGGTTTAGAAGCATTTCACTGAAATTTCACTCCTGTTCTGATTGTCCACACTACCTGCTCTCTCTCTCAGCACATTCATATGTTCTTACATGATTCTTACACAGACTTAGAAAATCTGTAATGCAAGCTCTAAGACAAGCTGCATCATTTCATGACATTGTTTGGGACCTGACACTCCATGTTTACCCTTTTGGATATTTTTTCTAATGTGAAAATTCCCCATGGCTATATTTCAGAAGTTTTAGAAACTTTGTTTCTGATGCTAGATGCCTATTTGTCTGAAAACTTGTGGCAGTTTGGTGAAGTTCCCACTGACTGGAAAAGGGGAAACCTAATGTCCATTTTTAAAAAGGAAAAAAAGGAAGACCAGGGGAACTACATGCCAGTCAGTCTCACCTCTTTGCCTGGCGAGATCATGGAGCAGTTCCTCCTGGAAACTACGTTAGGGCACATGAAAAATAAGGAGGTGATTGGTGACAGCCAGCATGGCTTCACTAAGGGCAAATCATGCCTGACAAATTTGGTGGCCTTCTACAATGGGGTTACAGCATTGGTGGATAAGGGAAGAGTAACAGATGACATCTACCTGGACTTGTGCAAAGCATTTGACACTGTCCTGCATGACATCCTTGTCTCTAAATTGGAGAGACATGGCTTTGATGGATGGACCACTTGGTGGATAAGGAATTGGGTGGATGGTTGCACTCAGAGAATTGAGTTCAATGGCTCAATGTCCAAGTGGAGACAAGTGACAAGCTGCATTCTTCAGGGGTCAGTACTGGGACCAGTGCTGTTTAACATCTTTGTCAGGACAAGGGCAGTGGAATTGAGTGTACTCTCAGCAAGTTTGCCAATGACACCAAGCTGTGTGGTGCAGCTGACACACTGGAGGGAAGCGATGCCATCCAGAGGGACCTTGACAGGCTTGAAGAGGTGGGGCTGTGTGAACCTCATGAAGTTCAACAAGGCCAAGTGCAAGGTCCTGCACATGGGTTGGGGCAATCCCAAGCACAAATACAGGTGGGATTGAAAGCAGCCCTGTGGAGAAGGAATTGGGGGTGTTGGTTGATGAGAAGCTCAACAGGACCTGGTAATGTGTGTTTGCAGCCCAAAAAGCAAACCATATGCTGGACTGCATCAAAAGAAGCATGACCAGCAGGTTGAGGGAGGTGATTCTCCCCCTCTAGTCCGCTCTCATGAGACCCCCACCTGGAGTACTGTGTTCAGCTCTGGGGCCTCCAACATAAGAGAGACATGGACCTGTTGGATTGAGTCCAGAGGAGGGCCACAAAGACGATCAGAGGACTGGAGCCCCTCTCCTATGAAGACAGGCTGGGAGAGTTGGGGTTGTTCAGCCTGGAGAAGAGAAGCCTCAGGGGAGACCTTATAGCAGCCTTCCAGTACCTAAAGGGGGCCTACAAGACAGCCAGAGAGGGACTTTTTACAAGGGCGTGTAGTGAAAGGACATGGGGTGATGGCTTTAAACTGAAAGAGGGTAGATTTATATAAGATGTAAGGAAGAAGGTCTTCACTGTGAGGGTGGTGAGGCACTGGAACAGGTTGCCCAGAGAGGTTATGGATGCTCCCTCCCTGGAAGTGTTCAAGGCCAGGTTGGATGGGGCTTTGAGCAACCTGGTCTAGTGGAAGGTGTCCCTGCCCATGGCAGGTAGGTTGGAACTTTCCAATCCAAACCATTCTATGATTCTATGGTTCTATATATGACTTTTCAGTTGATTCCACAGAAACAGAGTGGTACTGCAATGTACAAATTCGGATGTATTCCCTGCACATCAGTGCAAAAATCCAAACTGCATTATCGCTGCCCTCTTCTAGTCTGTCCTACCTACCTGTCACAAAATTGACAAGAGAAATGTAAGTTCAAAATGCGGAATAATATAATTTATTGTTACAGCTTAGCTTGAGGTTTTGATTCCTTGCATAATTGATTCCTGTTCAATAATAATTTAAAGAATATATCAAATAATAGAGGAAAAGAATCTAGAATTATTTAGTTTGCTACATGTATGCCAACTGTTAAAATAATTCTATTCAATATAAACTTCATATGAAGTTCAGAATTTTAATCCTGCTCTTTCACATCCTTTGGAGATTCTATAGCTTCATTTTAGACTGCTTCTTATTGCTTTTAGTTTGTGTTCTTTAAAGTGGGATCCCAAATTTGGGTCAGATGATGGAGACTTCAAAAATAGATACGAGATTAAAGTGTCTTCTCAAATTTGTATAACTGTCTTATTTAATATTTACTCATACTTTTTTCTAATGAAAAGATATCTAAAGTTTGGGGTTTTTTTTCTGAAAATTAAAGCCTAATGGCAATCATCTTTTATCCTATCAGAAATAGAAATTGGCAGATAAAGTTACTGAGAGACACAGGTCAAGCATGCATTTTTTAAGCTTTGTACTTTTTTAGCACAGTATTCTTTAGATGCAAAAGCTCTATGAGTTCAAAATAAATTGAACAGCTTGAGTGAGTCATAGAAAAATTGATTGGAAAGGTCCTTGAGAGGGCATCAAACTCCAATATCCTGCCCAAAGCAGGACTAATGCCAACAGTAAATCAGTTCAGCTGTGGCTTTGTTTAGCCAATCCTGAAAACTCCCAAGAATGGAGATTTCACAACAGTCTGGGTATGCTGTTCCAGTTCTGCCCTGCCTTTCTTGGAAGTAGCTTGTTGTAAGGTAAAACCTGAACCAGCTAAACTGGCCCTTGTATATTGTCTGCCATATTAAGAAAAATTGGCTTCATTATATTTGTAACAGTTCTTGAAGTAGTTATGGTCTGCTATTAGATAGTACTTTAGCTTCCTCTTTGTCAGACTGATAAAGCCTAGCTGCCTCAACTTTTTACTGTAGGTCATGTGCTCTAAGCCTTTGACTAACCTCCTAAACCTTTAGAGTTTTTATCAGTATCTCTCTTGAAGTGGGAGACCAAACACTGCGCTTAATATTGCACATACAGACTCCCCAGCTTAGTAAGAATTTCACTTGATCTGCTGCCACCAGTTCTAATGTAATTGAGCATATAGTTTGTTTTATTCAGGATGAGAACACATTGCTGATCAATAGTGCAGAACTTTGTACCTCTGCTTGTTGAGTTTCATGAGGTTTCTGTTGGCCCAGTGCTCGACTTTGTCAAGTGTCTAGATGCACACTGAAGCTCTGCTATTCAGTGTGTCAGCTACTTTTCCTGGTGAATATGATTTCTAAATTTGCTGGGAGTTCATTCTGTCTCACCGTCATGGTTGAGGATGAAAATACTAAACAGCATAAGACCCCATATTGACTTCCTGATGCTCAACTTATTACTGGCCACCAGCTGACTATGAAGCCATTGATTCCTACCCTTTGAGCATACCTGCCAGGCCAATTTTGAATCTATCTATTCAGTGCATATTTTGTTAGCTCCCAAAAGACACTGCTGCAAGAGACGGTGTCAAAAACATTGCTGATGTTGAGCACTGTTACATTGAGCACTATTACATCTACCACTGGTCCATGTAGCCAGTCATTTTGTCATGGAAGATGATCAGGTTGATCAAGTATTATTCACCTTTGGTAAATCTGTGTAACTGCTGATTTCCTGTTTGTGCTTTCCTAGAGGACAATGTTCTTTCCAGGGATTGATGTGAGGTTCCTAGCTTCTCCTTGCTTTTCTTAAAAATTCTTGTAATGTTAGCCTTTCTACAGTCAGTAGGAACTTCTCATCACCACAGTTTTTCATAGGTGATAGCAGCCTTGCATAGAATCAGCCAGGTTTTTCAGCACCCTTTGGTGAAAGCTATCTGGTGCCCTGCCTTTGAATACAGGCGTCTTCTTTTTTCCTGTTGCTCCCCAATATTGGCTGTCCTTCTTCTTCCCAAATCATGTTGGTACGTGCAGATGTCTAGGAGCAGATGTGCTGTAGAAATTGACGCAGAAAAGGCACTGAGTACTTTGCCTTTTACATATTGAATTCCAGCACCACAAGGTTGCATCACCTATTTATTAATGGACCCACATTGTATGTGAACTTCCTTTTGTGACTAATATAACCACAGGTCATGGTTTAAGCCCAGCCAGTAACAAAGCACCATGAAGCTGTTTGTTCACTCCTCACCCCTGGTGGGATGAGGAGGACAAAATATAAAGAAATGCTTGTGGGTCGAGACAAGGAGAGGGAGGGATCACTCACCAATTATGGTCACGGGCAAAAGACAGGCTCAACTTGGGGAAGAAACAAAATCAATTTCATTTACTACAAATCAAATCAAAACAAGGATAATGGGAAGTAAACCCAAACCTTAGAACACCTTCCCCCCACCCCTCCCTCCTTCCCGCCTCAACTCCACTCCTGGTTCTTTCTGCCTCCTCCATGCCCAGCAGTGCAGGGGGATGGGGGATGGGGTCAGCTCCCCACACGTTGTCTCTGCTGCTCCTTCCTCCTCAGGGGGAGGAGGACTCCTCACTCATCCCCTGCTCCAGTGTGGGGTCCCTCCCACAGGAGGTAGTCCTCCACAAACTTCTCAGGCATGGCTCCTTTTGGTGGGCTGCAGTCCTTCAGTCACAGACTGCTCCAGCGCGGGCTTTCCCACGGAGTCACGGCCATCTTGGGGGGCATCCCCCTGCTCTGGCATGGGCTCCTCTCTCCCCGGGCTGCAGGTGGGCATCCGCTCCCCCGCTCCCCTCCCTGGGCTGGGGGGGGACAGCCTGCCGTCTCACCACAGGCTGCGGGGGCATCCCCTCCTCCCCCACTCCTCCTCCCCTCTTTCCTGACTGACCTCGGTGTCTGCAGAGGGGTTCCTCTCACATTCCAATCCCCCACTCACTGCAGGTTCCCCTTCTGAAATCTGTTCTCCCAGGGCCTCCCAGAGGCCCACTGATGCGCTCAGCCTGGGCCAGAAGTGGGTCCAACTTGGAGCCGGAGAAGCTTCCAGCAGCTTCTCACAGGAGCCGTCCCTGCAGCTCCTCCCCTGCTACCAAACCCCTGCCACACAAAACCCCAAACACCACAGAAGCTCTTTTTCTTTCTGGTGTGCCTTACCAGTCTTAGCTGTATCTGGGGGCTGGCCAAAGGAGTCTAATTTAGTCACCCAGGGACTACTAAATTAGTAGCTCCAGTTCAGAAAGTTCCTTAACCATAAATGATTGAAATATGGTAATGATCAGAAGATGGACTACAGATGTTTGCTGTATTCTAAAGTATTCTAAAGTTTTTCTCTAAGCATTCACTTTTCATCACTTTCAGTGTTATCATACTGGACTAAATGAACTCAGTCTGGCCTTTCGCTGCATCCACAGACAAATTCTTTGCCAAATCTATTCTGCTTTTGAAACTTGCTAGAGATTTTCCTGCTGTCCTTTAGATTTTTCTTTTTTTGTTGATGCATGTCTATATTGTATACAACAATGAATTTCATAGCTATATCATGCTTCAGTTCTCTTGAGATTTACAAAACAGGTGTAGTCTACACACACTTTTGAAGGGGCTTCATCTTGTAAGCAGTTTGGATCAAATGTAAGTCAGGGAATCAAATTGCCCTTAATTGTCCACACTATTTTTTGGTCATTTGTTCCCACACTCTGTTTTGGACTACTCTGTCAGCTTTCTCTAAAATAATACCTGTCCACAATTCAGAGGTAGAGTACTCGAGGGACAAGTCTGCCCAAAGCAGCTTCCATGATCTGATTGTCTCTCTCCACAATCTGTAGTTCTGTAACATACCAGCAGTCTTTGATCAGATTTCCCACATGTCCTCATGCAGTACCACTGAACATGCAATAGGTATCAGCAATTTCCTCCTATAAGGGATCCCTCTTTGACCTATAGCAATCCTCAAATTATTTGGGATTCTGTCAAGTAGAAAAAAAAAAAAAAAAAAAAAAGAAAAAACCCCCTCTACTGAAATTGCTGCTATGTCACCACACCAGACCCACATAAAACCTGTGGCCAAGTGCTTTAGAGAAAGCTAAGTCTAAGGAGTGTAGATATAAGCCTATCTTTTTTCATTTTGTCTTAGAGCTAATAATTTCCTGGTAATCTGCATGTCCTTTTTGAATATTCATCATATTCCTCTCCAGTACTATATCTGGGGAGGGAAGTGACACTTTATCCTCCTGTGCTCAGTTACCAAACTTTTTTTGGAGAAAGATGGATTTCAAACTGAATTCTTGCATGCCATAGATAAAAGGTATTGGAGAAAAAATATCATCATTAGAAACAACAAGAAGGATCTCTCCTACTAGACAATTGTGAAAGAATTAATGCTTTTCCATTTTTGAAAGAGTGTATAGATAGATAATGACAGGAAAACATTAAAAAATTTTAATCTTGACTAGGCTTTTAAGTTCCTGAGAGACCCATTTTGTTAACATTTTCTTAACAAGCTTATGGGAGTCAATATGCTGGCCTTTATGGATACCATTCTTACACTACAAGTCCAGAATGATTATACAGATTTTCTGCAGGTTTGGTTGTTGGTTTTTTTTTTGGTCCTTTTTTTTTTGACCTTTCAGACAGGAAGTGCTTGTTTGATTTTTGATATCATTGTGTTTTTGAGTTGATCTGCCATAGGAACTGATCTCTGTCTCTTCTATTTCCTTTCTTAGACTGGTGTTTTATCATCTGCTTATCTAACTGCCCTTATTAGATCTCACACACATGGCACACATGTTACATATTTTGTAAATTTTCCAATCTCACTGTGTTTATGAGTCCAGTGTGCTTACAGTCATATACTATCAAATATCAGTTTAATATCAAAACTGATTTGGCCAAGTAAAGGGGACTAGGTAATGTGAGTGCTATTTATACTTGAGAGGTGATAAAAATAATTATCAGCGTTGTAAAGTCTTCATAATTATTTCAACCCTCTGGAATTTTTGCCAGTTACAGTTTTTGCCAGTTACAGTTTTGATACCAGCACTTCAATTTTTTTAGTAAGAGGTGTACTACCGGCTCGGTGTTTCCTCTTTAAATCAGTCCATGGTTAGTTACAGGAAATATATTTCCATGTTACTTTCTTTTCAGGTGCTCCTTTTTTTTCAATAATCAAAGGGGTTCAGATTTTCTCAACATGACTTTCTACAGCAGATAGATTCTTGTGAAAATCTGATCTTGAGAAAGTTATTCTTGTCTTCCCACTTGCTACCTTTTGAACCTTCCTAACCATATAGTCCCTGGAGTAACTGAGTATAATTTTTAACATTAATGATAGATCATCTTTCTGTATCATAACTTTGCAGTTTCCTCCGAGACTGTGATCTGCCTTGTGGCTCTTTTTCCTCAGTCTCATATAAAAGCTTTTCAGCCTTACCTTGCAAGGGCCTTTACATTATGTTTACTTTTTTATTTTTCTCAGTTTTCCACTTTTATTTCTTCTGTTTTTCATGGACTCTGTAGCTTTTCTTTATCCCCTTCTTTCACAAACATTCTTATTTCTGTTTCTGGAAGAGTTTATAGAGCTGTAATCCACTATCAAATCCTCATTTTCTGAGATGTCTGTTCAAGTGACTATGTCATCTTCCATGTCCACATTACTTATTATCTATGTCTCTGTAAAGCCCAGGTACTCCCCGAATTTAATCAGCTGTATTGTGATGACACCATTCCTTTTCAAACATCTAACATTTCTTACTCCCTTAAATTTATTCTTGTTCTGTTCAGTATCAATCTTCTTTAGTAGCTATTTTCATCATAGTTGTATTTGAATTGAGTACCTAACAAAAGTTAATCTCTGGAATGTGTGCTTAGTCTTTTTAATTTTTTGTCTGCCTTTGTAAATTGAATTGAAACTGAAATTACTATTACAGCACTAACATCCCCATCTATAAGGAAAGAAAACCAGGGTTCATTCTTTACAAGCCAAACCCTGCAAGGAAAAATGCATTTTAGTACATGTTTCAGCAAAAAAGAATATTATACCTTGTGCGATCAAACCCAGATTCGAAGATCCCAGCCAAATCAATAGTGACATCCTATGGAGTGATATCCTCAGACCTCTTCCAACCTCTTGGAAAAAGTACCAGTTTTAGAGAGTTATAAAAGAGCCTTAAATCATTTATTTAGATAAATGAAGAACTATGCCAGTACAGAAGCTTTACTTACAGAGACTTACAAACCAAAATTTTTAAAAATAGGTAACATAGCAAAGGCTGGAAAATGGGTTACATATCTATGGCATCCATCTGAGTAGGGTCAGATAATTCCATGACTTAGAAGGTCAGGCAGGAAAGCTGCAATAACACAGACTTTTGGGGAGTTACTCCATGTTTAATCTTAAAATACCCATAGAACTGCATGCACAGCAATTCTATTCTATTCTATACAAAAAATGTGTTATGAAACAAAAGTCACCTTGTATTTTGACTAGAGTAGAATGGAAAAGCACTTACTGTGAGTATTATCCAAGAAAAAAGAGTTAATTCAGGTCCTGGTTGAATGCAACTGTAAATCTAGGCAGAATTCTTTGAAATCAATGAGTCTGTGATCTGGTATTTTGGTATGTTTGAGTTAGAATGAAATGCCCTGCTACTGTTTAGTATTGATGGCATACTAATTTCCTGATGACCAAACTAGGAGGGAAGATTTTTCAAGGAACTGTACCAAAGTAAAAGAACCCAACTAATTCATTTTCTGCACAGGTAATTAGTGAAAGAAGCTATCTTATTCTGTTCAGTTACAGAAGAATTAGTAGATAAAACCAAACCTTATATAGTTTTGAGGTAATCACATTTCTAAATTGAATTTTAAAAGCCTCGTATACAGCTATATATGTACACAAAATCATTGGGAAATGATAACAAAAGTACAATGACAAACACCATTAAAAAATAATTTACTTCACCATGCTGTTCGTTTTTATATCAGCACTTCCCTTATTCCCCCAGGAATAGGGACGGCTCTTCTGTTTTCACAGAATATCAGCACACCTATGTTTAGTTAGGTTATGAGAGAGTCTTTGTGCCCTAGTGCTTTACACTTGCTAACATCCGTAGTATTATCTGTGCCTAGACTAGGGAATACCATCGGTCATGTAATTTGTGTTAGCTATTACATATAAAGGAAATACTTGTTAATATTAGGCCATCTAAAAATAAGGATAATGAAGGAAAAGGAATTTATGCTTTTACACTTTTATAACATTTTCCTTTTGGAAGCCTTTTCAAAATACTGTGTTTCGTTGTATTTCTTATTGTAAAATGCTAGTCTTGATCATGTGCACGGAAGTATCTTTACGCAGTCACTGGAGTTTGGTAAATAATGCTGTATGATTTTTTTTCCAAGTTTTCATCACATGTTTTTAATACCAAAACATAAAGCTTTATCAGTACCCACTATAAGGATGATAAAAGTGATGATACTCCTCCAAATTCCACTTACAAAATATCCTCCACTGCAAAATGCAGTGTCACCATACATGAGATTTTAAAAATATTAATTTTTAGTTTACTTGACTCTTCTCAGAATTTCTTCAGTAACATCTTGGCTTTAGTCTGTTGGTTTATTCCTTCTTTATTAGAGGGGAAAAGAAGAGTGTTTCCCAGATGTCATTAATTTTTGGCACAAGCATGAGGTATCACATTAAATCACAGATCTATGAGTCTTCCTCATCAGTCTTATATAAGGAATAGGATAAATAATACCACCACCTTTTAATTCAAAACCATAATGATGATCATTTAGCAACTGATAAGGTAAAAGGTGTAAAAAAAAGACCTTTGTGACACTATAGGTTGTCCACCATCACAGATTATAGAAATACTTTCAAACTGTGACAGACAAGCCTTTAAAAACAGCAAGCTGAAATTATGGAGTGTAAGATACTGATGTCGGACAAAGGCCTGATATATTGACTATTTTCATCTGTAATCAGGACTTGAAACTATAATGATATTAAAGGAGAAGAAGAATTATCGCAATAATACAGATTTATGTATTGAAATTTTTAACTTTTCCAAACTGAAAAAAAACCCCAATCCTCCCCTCAGAAAAACTTAACATAAGAAAACAAAACAAACAAACAAACCAAGTTTTTCTGGGCTTATTTCCTGTTTTGTTCTGTGCCAAGTTTGGAACACCAAATGTCAGCTCCATATGGGAAAGTACAAAATCTTTTGAAGCCAGCATTATTGCTTCATAAATAATCACAGCTAAATACCTAGAAAGATGTTTATAGATTTCTTTTATTACTTCGATTAATTTGAGAAACATATGCCAGTTAAAGGAGCAAGTGTTTATATTCACCTTATAACTTTCATTGTCTAGTAGTTGTTACATTTAGAATCTTGTTACTGGCAAGAGAAACCACACCACTTACATGCAGTCAAGACTTTACTGCCAGCCTCATTAAAATCTTAACCTAGTAAGCAAAATATAAAACACACCTATTACTACTTGTTTTGGGTTTGTGTGGCAGGGGTTTGGTATCGGGGGAGGGGCTGCAGGGACGGCACCTGTGAGAAGCTGCTGGAAGCTTCTCCGGCTCCAAGTCGGACCCACTTCTGGCCCAGGCTGAGCCCGTCAGTGACGGTGGCAGCGCCTCTGGGAGAACGGATTTAAGAAGGGGAACCTGCAGCGGAGAGGGGAGTGGAATGTGAGGGGAACCCCTCTGCAGACACCGAGGTCAGTCAGGAAGGAGGGGGAGGAGGAGCGGGGGAGGAGGGGATGCCCCCACAGCCCGTGGTGAGACGGCAGGCTGTCCTCCCCCAGCCCAGGGAGGGGAGCGGGGGAGCGGATGCCCACCTGCAGCCCGGGAGAGAGGAGCCCACGCCGGAACAGGGGGACGGATGCCCCCCAAGATGGCCGGGACTCCATGGGAAAGCCCGCGCTGGAGCAGGCTGTGACTGAAGGACTGCAGGTCACTGACAGGACCCACGCTGGAGCAGTTTGTGACGAACTGCAGCCCGTGGGAAGGACTGACGTTGGAGAAGTTCGTGAAGGACTGTCTCCCGTAGAAGGGACCCCACGCTGGAGCGGGGGATGAGTGAGGAGTCCTCCCCCTGAGGAGGAAGGAGCGGCAGAGACCAGGTGTGATGAACTGACCCCATCCCCCTGCGCTGCTGGGCATGGAGGAGGTAGAGAAAACAGGGAGTGAAGTTGTGCCTGGGAAGCAGGGAGGGGTGGGGGGAAGGTGTGTTAAGATTTGGTTTTACTTCCCATTATCCTTGTTTTGATTTGATTTGTAGTAAATTAAATTGATTTTGTTTCTTCCCCAAGTTGAGCCTGTCTTTTGCCCATGACTATAATCGTAAGTGATCCCTCCCTGTCCCTGTCTCGACCCATGAGCGTTTCTTTATATTCTCTCCTCCTCATCCCACTGGGGCTGCGAGGTGGGGGGGGAGTGAGCGAGCGGCTTCATGGTGCTTTGTTACAGGCTGGGCTTAAACCACGACACTACTTTATTTATAATAATACATTCCTAGTCCAAACTAATACAGGAAAGTCTTATTAATAATATACTTTTTTTTTTTACAAGAAACATTATTAATATCTAATCCTTTTCTCTGGTATTGTGCTCCCCCTTCCAAAGCCCCTCTGCTTCTAAAGTCAAAACCACCAGAATTTCTCAAGAAGAGTCAGGGGTGGGGAATATTTACAGCAAGTCATCAGTATCCTGAGGTCTTCCCTCTGAGGAAGACAATGTTTATACTGGGGATTTCTTCTCAGTCTTGTGGTTGACCTTTTGGCTCTTCTAGGTGATTTCCCTATATCTCTTTCTCATTGTTTCTTAGCTTC
Organism: Buteo buteo; assembly: GCF_964188355.1. Taxonomy (NCBI): domain Eukaryota; kingdom Metazoa; phylum Chordata; class Aves; order Accipitriformes; family Accipitridae; genus Buteo; species Buteo buteo. The sequence continues at coordinate 61,205,210 of NC_134173.1, read as the reverse complement.
AGTTAACATAAATAGCTAATGTTTGTTACACAGTGCCCAGGTTTGTCAAACCTTTACTATATGGAAGTCAGAAGTTAGGTCAGAAAATAGTCACTTGACCACCAAACGACTGTTAAAAAGAGGTAAACAAGCTCTGGGCAAAGGGAACCTAGAGAGGGCTGAACGCTGTGCACTGTCAGGCTAGTACATAGCCTTCAGCCTTTTACTACCAAGAATAAAAATTACTGGATTGTGTGTTTGTATTGTTTGTCAGGACTGTCATACCTAAAAGAATGGAAAAATTCACTGGTACCTATTTGTAAAAAAATGATTCTTTTTGTCTTTGATTTTAGCCTGGGAGCAACAGTACAGTTCTCCTGTGATGAAGATTATGTGCTACAAGGTTCAAAAAGTATCACCTGTCAGAGGATAGCTGAAGTTTTTGCTGCATGGAGTGATCATAGACCTGTGTGTAAAGGTAAAGAGGAATTCTTACCCTTATAGTGATTTGTTAATTTTACATCTAGCTATTATTTGATAGCCAATCCATTTAAACTAATATTTTGTAAGTACCTGAAGTTTTAATCCTAGTGTCCCTGCTGTCTTAGTGAAAAAGGTCCCACCTTACTGTTTTGTTTAATATGAACTTTGTATTTCAGTATGCTTATTTTACCTAGGAACTTACATTATGAAGTTTGCTTCATAATGAGCTGCTGAAAATCTATCGCATGCTAAATATTAAGACTCACCAAGATGGATTTCAAAATTGCAGTGATTCAATATACAATCTGTAGTTCATGAAGCATCTTCATTACATATTTGCTAAGCAGATGAGGAAGACTTGAATTTAGGATTGATAAGGACTGTAGAAGTAAGTCTATACCTGGTTCTGACCCCGACCAAATTGATCAAGGGCAAAAAGTACAGAAAAATGTAAGAGAAGAAAAGCACAAAGTCATTCTGCTGAATATATTTGAAGTCCAAATACTATGGCAAATAGTATGATGAAAACCTGAATCAAGGAATGAAAGTATTAGTGTATACATACATATTTTATATATATATATTAGTTTATATAATAAAAAAATTAGTGCATATATATACATGTAAATTAGCATAACAGCAAAGTCTAATATTGAAGAGTACGGTTTGTTCACAAAGAATGCTTGGGTATGGGGAACAGAATGGACATGTATCTTGTAATTCAAGGCTATGGATACTTATACCAATGTCCAGAGGGAACTGAGATGTTTCTGAACAGTGGAAGAGGGCAAAAAAATCTGAGGGTGGTACATAGATGGTGTATAGTAGAAATCCACAAAAGCTGGAAAATTACATGGGTGACTTTTTTTTTTTTTTGGGTAATAAAATACTAAGACAGTCTAAATGGGACTTGCTGTGGATGAGAATGAAGTACTAGATGTAGGTTGGAATAATCAGCTACCTAAATCTGAGCTGAAGAAAAACATGATAGGTATTACAGCTGCAGAAATAGGTTTACAATGGATCACAGCAGTATATGCTTCAATAACAGCATGTCACAGAAATGAGTAAAAAGTTTAGTTGTATACATATACATAATATTAACATTTTATATCCTACTACTATGTACCATATGTATGTATAATTACTAGAAATTGCTAAATTACACACACACACACAGATATATATGCATAGCAGAATTAATGACGTAATGCACATAAATGAAACCTTGATTTATAATAAAACTAGTAAGACTTTATCTACTGGAGTTTTTCAGCGTATTCATATATCCTAAATTAGATACCTATCTTAGGATGGTAGTCTCCTAATCTTCCAATGTAACTAGCTGGGTGTTGTATACTTGTATAAGGGTGTTCACATGCACTGTTAAACAGTGTAAAAGTGTCTGTTAGTCTTGTCTGTGGATCACTCACTGGAGGAGGTTGTCAGACACAGCTGATAATTAAATCAAGGATCCTGTCTTCCACCTTAGGTGCCTAAAGCTATGCAGTGTGAGTACCCCTGATTTTCTCCACTATGGAAATTAAGTTTCAAGAAAGTGTGGACCAGTGAAAATAGGGCAGAAGAAAATATTAAAAAGGATCAAAATTATCTAAAATATAGCTTAATATAAACAAGTGGGAATGAACTGGACTGCTTTGATCTAGAGAAAGACGAATCCAGTGAAAGAAGAGGGAAAGCATAAAATATAATGGGCTACAATTGTGCAAAGGAACGTTTATAGTTGGACACAAACAAAACTTTCTGAAGTAAAGAATATTTAGGTATGTGAGGAGAAGTTTTCAAGATCATGTGAGAGATATATATATATCCAGGAGAGTTTAAATACATGTAATCTCATCCTGAGCTGGGGTAACAGACTAAATATCTTTTCAGAGTTCTTCCAATCCTTATTTTCTGTGTTTTACAAATGAAAGAACACCCAGATTTCAATACTGCTTAATGGGAAAAAAAAAATCATCATTATGATCACATGTAAGTGTGGCTGCATGACAAGTTTTATGTATTTCTTGTATAATAACCATGATAAAATGACATTCTAAAGATTCTTGGCTTTCATATCCTACATAAATGGTAACATAAATAGTAACTGTACCACCAATCTTGCTGTCCTCTGTGTATTATGTATTTGATAATACAATTCAGTAATCTGTCATTGAAAAGACACTTTAAAAGGAAAGCATACCACAATTAGCATTTCATTTATCAATACCACACACACTGTCAGGTTTTTTTTAAAAAGCATCTCTCCTAACAGACAATAAAGTGTTACCAGCAGTACTGTGATAAGACTGAGATGTATGCATAACTACTTGTAAGTTTAGAAAGGCAGCTCAGTAGCTTTTGGGGACTATGGCCTTCAAGCATAAATGGTTGTTAAATATGTTGTTTTTCATGTTTGTATAAGTTTTGAATTCTGAATAGCAGCAGGTATCAAAATACTTGAGTATAAAAGGGTAACAACATTATTTAGTCCATTTTTTATTTTTTCCCAGTATGACTATATTTAGAACTAACGTTGTATAATGATTTACAAATCACATTCATAAATGTATCTAATGATAAAGTAAGTATTAATACTGAACTAGGAAGAAAAAGAAAGCAATAAATTCATTGGAAGCTAGCAGTTCTGATAAAATTCTATCTAAATGTGAAACTGCAGAATGTGTATTAACTAAATAAGCAAACTCACCGTTATTCATAGGGAGAGCATGTGATTCACAACCAAAAGGACAGTGTTTCACTTCTTTACACTCACTAACTTCATAGAAATAGCTAATTCCACCTTTAAAAGCAGAGGACCAATATTAAGAAGGTTGTTAGGAATTGATACAATGCCATATGGTGAAAAGCCAGACAGATGGTATAGATATTATAGTTTGTCAAATAGGAAATGCTTTAGAATGTCATTACTTGCATTAAAATTACTGATTTAAGTACCTTCGGTGTGCTATAATTTTGGCTCTTTTGATTAACAAGATGTTTCAATTAGACTGTTAGCTATACTAAAGCTGGAGTATAAACATTTCTTCTAGACTAATAATTATGCCTTCTCTAGGTTTCATGCACAGAACATACAATAAACATTTTGAAAGAATTTTGCATAAGTAGCATAAATATCACGTAGTAACATGAAGAAAGTATCTGCAAAAATATGTGTGCATCTGCTTGTTGAACTTGGATGTTTGTGTACAAACCATTTGGGCAAACAAACTAGGCAATCATGCAGAAATGTTATTTTATGCAAGAAATTAATATTTTCTTGTGAACTGATGCAGCTTTGCAGATAATGAGGACACCGGTGGTATGTTAGATACTTCACCTGTTACTCCTTAAAATGTCACTTAAAGTGCTGCTTTTTATCATGTGGTGTTTCCTATTCAAACAGTACAGCTTGCAATTGTTTTCATTCACTTATATAAATTATATTGTGCAGACACCAAAAATCCCACAACGATACACTTTTCAAAAATGGCATGTGACTATCAATAATGAGTTACATTAATATACTGGAATTGGGCAGAATTCTAAACAGGAACTTTCCAATTCTGTTAGATACATTTGATTTGACATCATAAATCCTCACGACTTGTTCTCATAGGCCATATGAGTGGCTGAGTATAACTGCCTGCCAAAAATGAAAGATTAACTCTCTTTAGGAGTTATCATGTAATACCAGCTGGAACTGGCATAAGATCAAGTTGATGAAAGTGAATCTGGAATAAGTCTGAAGCATTTCTATAGGAGAACTATAGTAGGACTTTGAGAAGGAAAATTGATATAACACTTCCAAAATATAAGCAAATATTGTAGATTATCAACATCTGTAAGACTAGTTTCCAGGAAAATGCTACCCTGGAGGTTTGGCTGATTTCTGAACCTTTTGACATCTAGAAGAGACTATGAGAAAATTGTAAAGTTGTATCAGATATCCTGACTAGATTTAATTGCAGATGGATTATTTTGTAGTTTACCAACAATTATCCACTCTTTTTATATTTTTTTTTTTAAAGTTTATTTTATAACTTATGTCTCCCATTAGCGTAGCAAAATAGCAGTTGCTTGGGTAGATGGACCTGGTGAGGAAATATGGCAGAAAAAAAAGGCATTTGCCCCATTGTGATTTATGGGCAAGGTATATTGAAAAGAAGTTAGAATTTGGAGCTATGAGAAAAGTATGGCTTTATGTTCTAGGCAAGCAGATAAATTAACATAAGCAGCAGCTGAAAATTAACTGGTCACTCTCATTTTATTGATGTTTTAAAGTGGATTCATCCTCTCAGACACTTGTTTTTTTAGCTGGACTTTTTCAAGATCAATGTATCATGCAAGCCTAAAATTCTGATGGGGATTTTTAAATTTCTTCTAATTTAATTGGCCTCATGCAAATCTTGTAGCATACCATTGTTACAGGACAGCACAACAAACAATGCCTTCCCCTCCTTCCTGAGAAAGGAAAAAAAAGTGTTCAAAAAAGGTGTGAGAATCTTTGCCCAGGCATTTATTGCACTTGAGTTACAGTGGAAGTCTGTTATTTGAAAGATGAAAATTTCTGCAGTTGTTAGTTATTTCATATCCCAAGAAATGCTTAATACATGTGGCTGTAATAACATTACTGCTTATATTGACTGCTCTGTGACTTCATTCAAGAGAGAAGGATTAAACACTTCAGGAGTGAGGCCCTACTTATTTTTCTGCCATGGGATTCAGTATTCCCCTACAGGGCAATGCCATTATTACAAAGCCAACTTAAGCAGAGACAATTATCTCCTTTATGAAACTATTTGCCAGTTGATAAATCTCTTCCTCTCATTTATGTTTCAGGAAATGAAACAGATAGATCTATTCACAGTTGGTCGATTAGCCTTTTTATTTTCATGCCTGCCGCTCCTGTTTTCTGCTTGCTTGTTTCTCAGACCCTGTGAAATATTTATGAATGCTGCCTTTTATAAGTCTGCTGGCAAGTCAGCAACAAGTTCTGCAACAAGTACAGTATTTCAGAGAAGATCTTCTAATCTGTAGAAAGAAAAAGTATTCTTTAAATTATTCTTTGTATCTGAGAAAAATAAAGGAGAGATTATATATAATTTAAATCATGATCATCCAATTAATAGGCAGGCTACAGAGTAATTCAGATTATTAGTAGAAAAAGGAACAAATGATACTGTGTATTTAAATTGGGTTCTGATGAATTTAGAACACAGTATTTTTTCTTCATATTGCTATTTTTGTCAGTTCATTTCACTGGCTAGAGTGATTTTTAAAACAGCAATGAATTCATGGACTCAGTATCTTTCATTTTATAGATTGTAAACATCAGTTTGATTAACGTGGATATGCAAGCAGAATGTACCTTATGAATTTTAGATCTTGCCTTTATAAATACCTTTCTTTACCTATAGTACATTGTTGAAAAATCCACCTTTGCCTCACTTGTGTCTGAAATGCAGACATGTTATCTGGACCTCTTAAATGTGTTGCTAACAATGTATGTATATATGTATACAGACACCCATATATACAGGTAACGCACCATAGATAAATAGGGCTGAAAGTGGTCCTAACAGGTCAGCACTAGTTCCTTCCTCCAGCTGTATTTATTCCCGGAAGACATTTGTCTAACATTATTTATTTCCAACGAAAGTGCTCTTAGATCCTGCTCAAGCACTCCAGTTCTTCATTAGCCTTGCAAATAGAAGAATTTTTCACATTTCAAATGTGAACCCATGTTGCTGTACTTAACTTATTTCAGTAAGTGCTTCTATATAAAAAGCACATTATTTAATTTATCTTTTCAGTGATTTATTGTATAATTCAAGAATACCTGCTCTTCTTTAAACTAACCAACAGCAGTTCAGTCAGTCCTTCCTCACGGGTCATATCTATAGACCTCCAGCCTTTTTTGTCATTGTCCCAACGGGTCTGTGTCTTTCTTAAAATACAGTTTCTAAAAATGGGCTTATTATTTTAGAAGGGGCTTTCCCAGTGCTCAGTGGAGAGGAGGAATTATTTATTTCATTTTCACACATTTTTTTACCTATAACTATGTGCATATCTTCTAATTTGATTGTCTTTTCATAACAGTAGGATATTTTTTACTCAGGTTATGTTTCTGAGCTATTGGAAGCCCTGAAGGGTTACAGAAGCTACCAAATGACTTGCTCCTTATACTATATTTGTGAATTGATTATTCCTGCTTTTGTGCTTTGTCCTATACTTGTCTCTACTGAATTGCATCCTATTTTAATGTAATTTCTTCAGTTTCTCATTTTTAATACTAATTATGTTTGCTAATATATTCACGGTCTTTCCCAGCTCTTTGTTAAATGCAGATTTAATAAGTATGCACTTCATTCTGGTGTCCAGGGTGTTAATGAAAATACTGAATGACCCTGACCCAGGACAAACCTCTGTGAAACCTCATTCAGTTATTCTTTCCTTTTGACACTGAGGCAGTGATCAAATATCAGAAGTCTAGGCTGGAAAGGACATCAGGAAATCACCTAATTCGATGATTACCTAATCTAAGGCAAGGTAATCCATGTCTGTCTCAAGCCAAGTCTTCACTTCCAGTGAGGGAGTTTCTACCACTTCTTTCAGCAACCTATTCCAATGTTTAATAGTTCTTATGAGGGAGAATTTTTTTCTTATATCCACATGGAATTTCTCCTGAAGAAACTTGTGCCTGTTACCTTTTTTCCTGTCCTGGTTTTGGCTGGGATAGAGTTAATTGTCTTCCTAGTAGCTGGTATAGTGTTATGGTTTGGGTTCAGCATGAGAAGAGTGTTGATAACACACTGATGTTTTCAGTTGTTGCTAAGTAGTGTTTAGACTAAGTCAAGGATTTTTCAGCTTCTCATGCCCAGCCAGCAAGAAGGCTGGAGTGGCACAAGAAGTTGGGAGGGGACACAGCCAAGGCAGTTGACCCAAAGTGGCCATGTGATGTCATGCCTAGTATATAAACTGGGGGGAGTTGGCCTGGGAGGGATTGCTTCTTGGGAACTAACTGGGCATCGGGCAGCAAGTAGTGAGCAAGTGCATTGTGCATCACTTGTTTTGTATATTCCAATCCTTTTAGTAGTATTTTTGTCATATTATTATTTTTTTCATTATTATTTTCTTCCTTTCTGTTCTGTTAAACTGTTCTTATCTCAACCCATGAGTTTTACTTTTTTTCCCCAATTTTCTCCCCCATCCCACTGAGTGGGGGGGACTGAGTGAGCAGCTGCATGGTGCTTAGTTACCATCTGGGGTTAAACCATGACACCATGCATCCATGTGAAGAGTATCTCTATGTTTTCTATAACTACCTTTTATATAGCAAAAGGCTGTGATTAGATACCTCCTTGAGGGTTCTGATCTTTAGGTTGAACAAACCCAGTTCCTTCAATTTTCTTCATCTGTCAAGTTCTCCAGTCTTCTTAGTGGCCTTCCACTGGACACCTTCTGATTTCTCAGTGTCTCTCTTAAACTGGAAGAACCACAAATGGACAGTATTCCATATATGGCCTAACAAGTACTGAGTAGGGCTGAATAATCACCCCCCTTTATCTTCTGCCTCTATTCTTGCTGACACAGCCCAGGACAGTTTCCTTTGCTACCAAGGCACATTGATGGGTTTTGTTCAGCTTCCTGTCCACCAAGGCCCCAGGTGCCTTTCAGCAGAACTGCTCCCCAGACAGTCAGCCCTCATCTGCACTGCTTCTGGGGCTTATTTTATTCCATGTGTAGGACTTCACGTTGAACCTTGCTAAAACTCATGTAATTCTTTTTGGCCCAGTCTTCCAGCTCACTGAGGTCTCTCTCTATAGTGGCTCTTTCTTCTGGTGCAACTACCTCTCCTCCCTCTGCAGACTTGGTGAGTGTGCATTCAATCCCATCATTCAAATGAGCTTTAAAGATATTGAATACTATCACACCCATTACTGTTCCATGAGGAACTCCACTCATAACTGTCTGCCAGTTTGATGTCGAGCCTTTAATCACCATCCTTTGAACTCTGCAGTATAGCTAGTTTTCCAAACATCTTGTGGTCTGTCTGTCCCAAACATGCTTTATGAGTTTGTGAGGCAGGTGTTGAATTATACTGTTGGACATCTTCCTAAATTCAAGGTAAATTATGTCTATAGTTCTCCTCTCATCCACTGAGTGTGTTTTTTTCATCGTAGGAGGCAAACAGGTTGGTCCAGTTGGACTGGACTTCTGATATCCAGTCTTTATTCTGCTACCTGTCTTTCTCATGCCCTTTTTAGGGTCTTAAACTCTGTGAGGCTATGGTCATTGCAGCAAAGGCCAACAGTGAGGGTCATGACACCAAACAAACCTCTCTTATTTTTGAACAGTAGGTCTAAAAAGGCAGCACCCATGTTAGGAAGTTTTCCAAAGTTCACTACAGAAATCTCCCAGATTGCTGTTGCAGCACAGTGTTGCTTTCCTAGCAAGTATCAGGGTAGTTGAAGTCCCCTAGGAGAACTAGGGCCTGCAGACCCAAGGCTTCTGTGATTTATCAGGGGAAGGCTTGGTCCTGATCAGGAGGTCTGTAGCAGACACCTACCATGAGATCTCCTCTGATGGAGATCTTGCCAATTTTGAAACAAAGGCTCTCTAGGAACTGTCTCTTGTTGTTGATACACTCAACCCTCTGTTTTGCATAGAGGCCAACCACTCCTCTTTTACCCTTTCTGCATTTCCTGGATATCTTGTAACCGTCCACTGCAGTACTCCAGTCATGTGAGCTATCACACTGTGTTTCTGTAATTCCAGTGAGATCATAACTCTTACTTTGACTAAGCATGGAGTCCTGGTCTTGCTTGTTTCTCAGACTGCATGCATTGGCACACTGCAGAGTAGCTCAGGCAAGGACCATGTGTCTGAGCTGTCAAATGCAGCTCGTGAGTGGAGTGAGGACTAACAGGGCTTACCATAGCTCTTTGTCACACACACTTTGCAGCAGGCTGATCCCAGTTTACAGCTGCACAACATCAGAGCTGCCTTTAAGCAAAATCAGCTGAGCCTCTAGGAGTGCGATAAGAAGTCATATGCAAGGTCCCAATAGTGGACAGCAAACTTTAGATTATATTAATGTTACAGACTATTGTGTTTTCAAAGCTGAAAGAAAAATGTAGTGATGTTTTCTGTTAGTTGTGTAAAATGGAGGCAAAATCTATCATTGTAAAACTTTGATTATGGTGTGAAATCTAGCCATTTTCTTAGGGAGACTATTCCTCATATAGCTTGTTATTAGATATTCATCACATCATCTTACAATCATCAATTACGTCATTATTCTTAGACAATTCAGTGGTGCTTATTGATGTACAATATGCAGTTGTTATTTTAACAAATTCAGTATACTTCTAGTATTAATTCAGTATTTGTTCAGTATTAATTCACTTTTGCACATGTAGAATGACTACATCTTCCCAAGTACAGGTAATTATCAGTGAATCACATTAAGATGTTGAAGGAAATTCTTCTGAAGAAGAATTACAGATGTAGAATAATTTAATTTTTGTGTGTGTTAGGTTATTTGCAAAGAACTTTTTTTTCTAACTTTTTAAAATTTGACATGTGGTGAGAAGAAGAAAAACCTCTTTGAACTAACAAAGACTCATTAGATCTAGTGAAGAGATGTATTGCCTCATATTCTAGAAGCAGTGACAGACTTTTGACTTCATAAGCACTCCATCTCATCCACTTATCTCATGATTCAGTCCCCAGTTCACAGGTACCACTTACTGGCATTTTTATCCTGCTCATTTGCATTTATTAACTCTATGAAGTAATGTGAGAAAAACTTATGACAAAGGATGAAGAGAGGCTGAAAGACAACATTTTTCCATTTGCTAAAGGGGAAAAAATTCCATTATGGGCCCATATATTGTTTTGATTACAGTACTGTAAGACTGGTTACCCAGCAGAAGAGTTACAAAGGAACTGAACGATTGATAAATTCTCTGTTAGCTGATCCTCTTACCATTCCCAAAAAGGTGGTTAACATAAAGAAAACTTCTGCTATAGCATCTTCCATCCTCAGGAAAGTTCCACAGAAAAAATGAGAGATTATGTTTTTTTCCCCCAGTTAGAATACCAAGGCTTTACCCTTTCCCTCCAAGCCTGATCAAGTGCCAAGATAGTATTGATAGTACTGGTTATTTTCTATCTGTTGAAAATAGCTATAAATTAAATAATTTTATACTAAGTTTTCAACACAACTGGTTTTCATATTATTGGCCATGACAAGTTAGTTCGACAATTTTGGCCTCTTCACAAGTAAAATGTTGTTGTCCTTTTAAGAATTTTTTCTTTTTTTAATTTTTTCTTAACTGTTTCTTCTACTTCCACATTTAAGTCATAGGTATAGTTCACATGAAGTAAACATTAGGACATGCATTCCTACATTCTCTTTCAGAAACAAAACCAAAATTAAATAAGCTGTACTGCAATACAGAAGTACAGAAGAGTTGTATTTTTCCTAAAAAAAGACTGAAGAATAAAGTGTATGCTTAAATCTTAAATGATAAAAGCCTGTACTTCCTGATTATTTATGATTTTAAGTTTGTTTAGAGTCCTGTCTATAATTGAAACTGCAGTGCATACTATGTGGTCAAAGTTATTGATATAGAACTAATAACTGAAACACCATTAGCAAACTAAACATACTACTGTTTATATTGGCAGAGAAATTGAACTCTTCAAGCATAAGAAGATAGATTTATTTAAAACTAACTCACAAAAAAATTGCTGTCTTCAAGCTTTTAAACATGGATGTGACTGTTGCCCTTGAATATTTCCACTGTTACATATTGCAGATTGCTGAAGTTAAAGAAATCAACTTCATTATACTGCAAAAGAACTTAGAAGAAAGAATTATGTTCAAGTAGCTTAAATATCATCCAGTATCTTAACTAATGGGGTGCAACATGAAAAATATTCCCTTTCTTAATTGGAATGATAAGTAATTGTGAATAGATGTAATAGCTACTTACAGGGAAGATTTGGGAAGACTCCTCAAAACCTCTGTGTTTTGAATTTACTTTAAAGCAATGGTCACCAAAAGCTCATTACTGTTAGTTTGTGGTTTGTATGTTGTAAGTGACTAACTTAAACAAGACTGGAAAAAACTATCTGTAAAAAATATGTATTTGCTGCTTCCTGCATATTGACATAAATGCCATATCTCAGTGTAATGTTAGGCAGACATAGATTTAAGAAACACCTCAGAGGGATGAAACATATAAATGATGTCCTAAATTCAAAGACTGAATCAATCTGCTATTGTACCACCACTTGAAGAATATATTTTAAATGGAAATGTATAAAATATAACTTAAACAGTTTTGTAATACTTCTGTAAAGACATAGGTGTCAAAGTAAAAACCCATGAGTCAGTGAGAATATATCTTCTAAACCTATGTGGTTGTAAAGCTTTAAAAATATGTCCAATTACATTTAATGACTTCTACAGCCAGACTGGAAGAAGATTTTTACTAAACAATATGGACTATTACCGTACTTATTATCTAGGAGGCCTGGTTTATATGCCTAACTCCCCTTTGCAGAGCTGGGCAATGAGAAAAAATGAGAATTGAGCTGTTAAAATTCTTTACAAATGCCTATAAGATCTGAAAAGTGCCATGTAAGAACTAGGTATTAACACAGAGCTAGATAGTTAATGTTACCACATTACAGGAAACCTCAAAATACTGTAAGTCAGAGGCTATGACTATATATTGTATTATTACATGTATTACATGATGTCCACACAAATCTTTTACTATTCAATAGTCAATACTAAGTGGAAAAATTAACATAGTTTTAGCCAAATATAATCTATTATTTAAATTGATTTTTCTTGTTTTATTTGGAGATGGGGTGTTAGTGCTTCTTAGGACTCAAGCATGGCTAACAAAGTCAAAAAATTTTTATACTCTTATCAAGAAACAAATTATCATCATCACCATTTAAGGGATAAGCAACTGTGGCACAGTTAGAAAGTATGTCTGGTTCTGAGGTGGACATATGGCTATTTTAAACAGGTTTGTTGTTCCACACATTGACACAAGTTCCATGGTGACACATGCAAGTGGTGCAGTTGGTTTGTAATTGAAATTTTTTTTTTAGGAAATAGATTATAATTGAAGAAAAATAAGGCCATAGGAAATAACAAACAGAATGGAATTTAGAAATTCAGAACTAGGAGTCTGGATTTCCCATTAAGAGAGATTAGTGTGTTCCACTCTGCTGGGAGATCTGTTTCACATAAGACTGTCTCGCCTCTGTAAAATCTAGTGAAAAAATTTAAAATAAAAATTTAACGTTTGGCATGGTAAACGTCAGTAATTTGTTCTCCCTGCTGGTCATTGATAGTTTGTTGATGTTCTTCAAAGTATTTTAACAAGTTACCCAAAGCCTAATTCTGTCCAGCCCTTAAGAAAGGAGAGAGAGACTGTAAAAATTTCCAGAGGAAGAGTTTTCTGAAATACATATTTTAGCAATTTATTTTCAGATAAGAGTTGTATACCGGCACTCTGATGTTTTCCAGTCTTATAAGAATGAACTACATTCTGTTCAGTCTTCAATGACTCTTAGCTGAAATTCATAATTACTTGATACTAGTGAGAAGAAAAGGCATTATGTTGGCATTAAGCTCTTGAGTTCAATATATTAATAAAGAGAATTGCTTGCATACAGTTAGTATTTCTGTTCAGTTTGTTTAGTCTGTGCATAACTTGCACAGTATTGGATAAATTCTGCAGTTGAATGCCATTTAATCTATCATGGCCTACATCTCAAGATTTTATTTCTGGTAACTCAGTATCTCTTCCCAAATTGTAGGTTTTTCTTCTGAAGAGTAATAGTCAGTTGCGACTTAGTAGCTAATCATCCCTTTCCTTTTCCGATTGGCAGAGCTTTGCTTGTTGTATGGAGGGCACACTGCAAGAAGAGTTACAGTTTGGAGGCACTAAATGAATACGTCTTGCTGTGGTGTTCTTGTGTGTCCTATAGACCAAAACAAATGCCTAGAATTCTCAAGAGAAATATGGGAATTAGTGACAGAATTAATTCAGATTTGCTCCTAAAAGAAGCTACCCTAGAAAAATAATAGAGTATTCTACCAAAAGAATCCCCCTTTTCTATTATATTCTACTAATACAAAATTGATATTTTTCAGTTTTCTTTTTCTGTTAAGCACTACCTAACAGCAGAGTTTTTAGGGGTTAAATCTTTGTCATTTTTTTCTTACATGATAAACTTTTAAGATAGAGTGCTAGCAAAATTGGCTCTTTCTTTTCCAAGCCTTTAAACAAAAGTGCTTTTAGTGTGTTAAATGTGCTCTGAACCCAGCTACTGAATTAGTCCTCTCAGGGGATTTGCAGTTTGCAAATTCTAAAAAAAGTTTTGATATAAGATTTCTACAAAGATGTTCACCTCGGTCATGAGGAAAATATATAATAAAGTTTCATTGTTTCTGGGAAATATATGGCTGCTAGTGAACTCACGGACACCTTAGCAGTGAATTTCTCTCAAAACTTGCACTTTTGGCATCTGAACACTTTATTAGTCTGATTGTAAGTCGCCATCTTCTTGATAGTGATTAGTCAGGCACTGAGCCAAGTTTATAGTAGCTTTGACTAATTGTATAGTAATCACAGGAGGTGCTGTTAGCTCTGCTTCTTACATAAAGCATTGCCAGTAAAGAATTGCTACTAAAATATTTAATTATATTTAAAAAATATTAACATTAACATTTCTACAATAGTTGTGTTAAAGAGAAACAAAGTTTGGCAGAAAATAAACCCCCTTGCATTCCAGCTTGTCCTCAGATATCAGAGGGGCTGGCAGCAGCTAGGCTTAGATTCTGAGTGTCGAATTCAGCACTGTAAGTCCGGTCGCATTCAATATGTTGAACTATCACGATTACGGATGCATTAATAGTGAACTGTACTTTTAGTTTAGTCATGTTCAACGAACTATCACGGCCAGACTTAAGGAGTGTGGTTGTGTTCTACAAACTATCATGGCTAGATTTTAATGAATAGTACAGCTTATTAAAGCAACAGTACAGGTTCTTTTCGATTGCCAGTGATAACTACACTGTCTGCAAAGCACATGCAAGTAATAATACAGTCGACTACCTGCACATTAAATTATGGAAAAATTCTATAGAGATTTCTGAGTTTCCCAGGGAAGCACTTGGTATAACTGAGGGTTTGAATCTTACACTATAGGTGTCCCTATGGGGTGGGGAAGAGAGGTTCAGCCTGTTGACTGATCCCAGAAGTCAGCGATGTCCTCCTGTCGTGGTTCAACCCCAGCCAGCAGCTAAGCACCACGCAGCCACTCACTTGCTTCCCCCTCACCCAGTGGGATGGGGGAGAAAATCAGGAAAAGAAGTAAAACTCATAGGTTGAGATAAGAATGGCTTAATAGAACAGAAAAGAAGAAACTAATAATGATAATGAAAACGCTAATAAAATGACAACAGTAATAATAAAAGGATTGGAATATACAAATGATGCACACTTCAGTTGCTCACCACCTGCCAATCGACGCCCCATTAGTCCCTGAGCGGCGATTCCCCCTGCCCCCACTCCCCCCCGTTTATATTCTAGATGTGACGTCCCATGGTATGGAATACCCTGTTGGCCAGTTTTGGTCAGCTGCCCTGGTTGTGTCCTGTGCCAACCTCTTGTGCCCCTCTAGCCTTCTTGCTGGCTGGGCATGAGAACCTGAAAAATCCTTGACCTTAGACTAAACATTACTTAGCAACAACTGAAGACATCAGTGTGTTATCAACATTCTTCTCATACCTAACTCAAACACATAGCACTGTACCAGCTGCTAGGAAGGCAATTAACTCTATCCCAGCTGAAACCAGGACACAACCTCCTAACTTGTCTATGATGGGATCTTCGCTAACATTCCTCCTCTCTTAAGCCCTTTTATACTGTCTTATTTTTAGGTGGAGCTTGAGTGACTCTAGTCATTCATACTTCTATTATGACTGGTATAAAATCTCCTGGCTTTACTTTTAAAGGTACATGCTAGAGAAAATTCAGAGCGCATGCTCAGTGAGGGGTGGTCGCACCTTGAAGGCAGGTAGTTTTTGGGATGGAGGTGTGTTTTAGTATTATGATGAGATTATAATGAGCAAAGCTCACCCAGAGAACATGATTTAGCATGTCACTACTCCAGAACTGGGCACTTAGTGATATAAATCAGAAGTAAGGCCGTAGTGTTGACAGAACCCCTATTATTTCACCTTGCTTCAGTGGATTTAGTGCAGGGACCTTCCATTCTTGTTCTGGTAGCTCCAGTTCCCCAACTCTGCAGTGATATCACAGAGCCTGGCTGCAGTGTCTCCACTCCGCTCCACCTTCCATGTTGTTTCTCTTAGAGTCAGCATACTTTCTCTTAGAGTCAGCATACCACGCTTTCCTGGTGTTGCTAACATCCAAGGTTGCAGGTTATGTTGCTTAGGGAATTATTATGGAACAGATTTCTTCTATATCCACTGCATTCCACCTTGGAGGTTTACCTTCCCTTAAGGGGGGTGTGTGTGTGTCATATTGATAAGTCACCTCCCACAATCATTCCACAGCAATTAGACTTCAGGTGTAACTTTTTATTAAAAATTTCCATGCCTTGTTAAATACTACATTCAAAGTGTCTATATTCATTACATATTTTTTATACATTCTTTAGAATGGGACAGAACTTCATTGTCATATGTTTAGTTCAGTGGTCTCCAAACTTTTTTGATCAAGTACCTATATCAGTAAAATAATTTCTGAGCACATCTCACCAATATATGTTTATGTATTTATAGTTATATACATGTACTATGAAAGTTCTAATGTTTTCTTCCTGCACCGCAGTGAGTTATCTTGCACAGTCCCTGGGGTGCACAAACCCCACTTTGGAGACCGCTGGTTTAGTTTACATTTTGGAACTTTCCTTCAGATCCACAAAAATGTCTAAGAGAACTATGTCTATCTTGAAATGTGTGTTCTGAATCTCTAGAAATTGTCCATCAAAAGTGATGCTATTCTGAGCCAGGTCATCAGCCTTCTTTAGCTTCAGATTCTTGTACACTGGTGCATAGTGGTGGTGGTGGGGGAGACAAATAGCTTTGTTCATTATCCTGAATTGTATCATTAAAAGAAATCCCTTCCTCTTTAATTATCACTTTGAAAGGTGTTCTGGGCAGGCAGTGACACATACATGACTTTTGCTGAAACCTAGTGTGATACAATTGTTAGCTAAGAGATTTTCTCAGGACCCTGAGGGGCACCAACAGCCCTTCCTGGTGCTCCCCAGCTCCACCTAAGCAAATGTGAAAATAAAAGACCTTGATCTGGAAAATTTCAGTTAGATTTTTTTTTTTGGCAATATTTGGATTTGTTTACTGCTCCATATGCTTTTAGTACACTACTTAGATCTATTTTTTTTTAATTCTATACTGTATTCTTTTCATTATTCTAAAATATGTTATTGCTGTACAGTGTGAGCAATAGCAATGACAAAATTTACTGTGAGACATGCTGTCTGAATAAACTTGTGTAATATCCAGAAATAATTTCTGAATAGCAGCAGCTGTCAGATGTAAACAGTGGGGTTTTTTTAAGAACTTTTCTTTTTCTTTGGAACTCAGAATAGATAAGACTAAACTTCTAACATACCTCCTTTTACTCTTTTGAAGTAAGGTGTAGCCAAAATATACTCATTACTTTGCTAACCGTGAGCTTCTAGTTCTCACAACCTAGTTAAATCTACAAAAGGTGAAGCCTTACAATTATCTGCTAATTATTTTCATGATGAACACATATGCATTGGTAGAATAAGTTTCTCTCTTTCAGAAAGTCTTTTGTAATTACAAGGGAAATAGAGAAATAGACACCTCAAGAAGTTGGACATTTTAAGTGTGTGAGGCAAGGATACATATTTTACAAAGGAAGAATCTTTACTGACACCAGAGACTTTTTATTTTATAAAGTTACACTTGTTTTTAAAGCGCTACATCAGATTTTTGTCTCCTGTGGGTTTGTAAAGCTCCATTAACTACCATGGTTCTCTACTTATTTAAAATGAGAGAGGTTAAATTTCAGCTATTCAAAATGTATTATAAAGGTCAGAAAAGAAATCATATTCCATAAGGAATATTTCTTCCTTCCCACCTTTGATCATTTTAGTTTTCCGATACTTGCCAGTTACGACTACAAGGTTGCTATCCTACATGTTTTTGTGCAAGCTTCATAACTGCATCTCTGTATGTATCATCTTTGCTTAGCTAAATTACTTGCCATACTGATGATTTTTTTTTTCTTTTTTCATACTAATCTCAAATATAAAATTCATGTGAATCTCTGAAGTTAATAGCAAAACTCATAATAATTTCCAAAGAGCAGACTGGAGTATTGGAATGGCAAAAGCTTTCCACCAATTTACTGATTTCTGTCTCCAATGAAGAGCTTAGAGAACAGTGAGGTCTTATGAGTTGTTTTTGTCTGTTAAATGTAAAATGAATTAATGATCTTTTTTCTGTGTTCACAATGTGTCTGAAATCAGATCTGGTACTGTAAGAAAATAAAAATTTTCTCTTCAAATAAATGTAGTGACTTAGAAATATAAAAACCTTATTAACTATAAATGGTAAATCAGGTGTGTTGTAATCTGCTTCTAGACAGGTGTAGTAAAATCCCTATTTTATGAAAAATATTAAGGGTCAAATTTTGTAGGTCTCATATCTGCATTTTACTGAACTGTTACTACTGTCATTGAGTAAGTAAAGTAATTGATTGGGTTCAATATGCATCTGCGACCATAAGTTTTTAGTATAAGTTAGTTTGTTTTTGAAGATATTAGACACACTTGTCTTTATGCTTGTGTATTTCCAAATACTGTATAAAATATTCAGAAGCACAATCAGAACTGATCTTCAAACACATGAATTATCTGCATAGGAATAGTAATCTAATTCATGCCTTTAAATGAGTTCCAAAAAATAAAACAAATTCTTGATGAAAAATAATGAACCAAAGCCAGGACAGAAACCTCCAAAGACACAAGAGTAAGCTGGAAAGGAACTGATCTGTTCTTTAATAATGATTAATTTCCTGATATTCACACTTATTTCAATTTCTTCAAAACACAGCAACTCAGATTTCAACTAATGGTTTGAAACTAGCTTGTATTGCTACAATCTTGAGTGAAGTAGTAACCAATTAATTTTGTCAGACTAAGGCATCAAATATGTCTATATTCAAAGAGGTTTCTTATGTCAGAAGGATCTATTCATGGTGAATGAATCCAAATGATCTGAATGCCTGTGGAACTTCTGTTCATTGTTGTGTTTTGTAAACAGGTAGCCAGTTACCCATGCAGGTGATAACTAAGCAATATCAAGATTGTAGGGCAGAGTTCTCAAATCCTTAAAATAAGTAGGGACAGATTCAAGAAGTCCAGGAAAAGGTGTTATGTGATGTTAGCTTACTGTTAGATATATTTTTTTACAATTTTGCGACTTTCAGCTTATCTGTAAACTCTTCTCATGTTAAATAGACTTACTCATCTGAATAGTTGTGTAAATTGTCTGAGGCAGTACTTCCAAAATCCAGTGGAAACAGTTTACTTTTTTCATCTACTTTACTTACTCTTTGCAGTGTTGTAAGAATCAGCACAGAGCCATGAGAGGTAGTGCACAAATAGGTGAACAGTCTTGTGACCAACTACTTGAAATCAGATGGGTTGTCAAAGAATGTCTTAAACCAAAACACATGGGAAGTATTTACAATTTTCAATAAGTAAGCAACAAGTTTATGTAGACCACTTGTTATGTCTCTGAGAGATTTTTCTAATAATCAACAATAGCTAAACAGAAATTTATCTTATTTTTACAAGTATATACTACACTGCCTGTACCCTGCAGCACTTTAAAGGTTGCAACGATTGACAACAAGTCTTCATGTGCTTCACACAAAATCAGAGACAGAGACAGGGAACCAATGATACTTGTTGAGATAAAGACCACAGGTAATGCGATAAAAGCAAAAATGTGGATATTAAAGGAGAAAATACAGTATTGAGGTTCAGAGGCAAATATAAATTACTGGGTAAAGAAATCACGTAAGAATTTTTTGATTGTCTTTTATTGGCAAACTATGGATTATAGACTTGAACATAAAATATTAATATATTAGAATATTATACTGTTATATTTTAGTAGAACATTGCTGTCACTACAGTTACTGCTGAACAGAAAGAACTCTGATATTCACCAATAAACGCAGATGTCTTTTGTTCATCTGTCACTTGACAAATGTAGTGACATCAATCATATATAGCTATTAAAACCCTAAAGGTGTACATTTTTCTCCTTTTAACTCCAAAGAAATTCGATTTTAACTCATTTCAGTGTTTTATGTTGTAGTATCAGAAGCCTTCTTAAACTGTAAATAAGTATAGCTAATAGCTTCATCTTTGCAGCTTCTTAGAGTTGTATTTTCCAATGAATGAAGATTCATATTTTAATCACTTCTTTTTTCCTCCTTAACCAGACTTTACAAAACCAAGTGATTGGTTTAATTTGTGTGGTTTTTTTTTTCCTTCTGTATTTCAGATTATGGTACTGAAGGCAAATGTCTGTTAGGAATATTTCAAATTACTATGAATAATAGAAATTAGTAGTCAAAGACTTAGGTTCCACTATAGAATGACATGGCTTTCTTTTGAGACCTCCACTACGTGGCTACTCTGAGAAAAGGCAGCAAACACAACTCCTAACTCTACCACAGCATACATGCAAGGACATGTGCTTTACATCCCAACTCTGCCCCAAAGGATGGACTGACATTCAGGTGGAACAGCAGATTGTCTAGAACACTTCCTGACTTTCTTCCCAGACAGAGATATGAGCTGCAAGTGTCATACAGTTTCTTATTAAAAACAAAGACGAAAAGCTGTGCTTGACATTAGTCTCACTCATGACCTCAGAGGCTTCAGCTACTGATGATAAATGAGGAGCCTTCCTCTCATCAACCTCCTCTTTCCTTGTTTTCAGGCTTCTGGTGTGGCTTTGAACAGACTCTTCACCAGAGTATTGCTTCTCTGAGGGGTAAAAGTGGTGCAGGTTGGGTGGAAATAGTGACATTCTTTTGGGAGGCTAATGGGAGGGAAGGAGCAAGCCTTCATCCAGCAGCAGCTGAATCTTCCTGTATTCAGTATGGATCACATAAACACACTTCGTGAAAGTACAGTACAAATGTATGGTAATTTCACATCTTGGTGTGAATTTTTTTATTCAGTTAAGCAAGATGGTCTGTCAGAATACAGAGGAAGCAATAATTCTTTAGCTTCTGCAGTTTATTTGTGGTGTCATAATAATCACTGGAGAAATAGGATAAGCTCATGTATAGCTTAGGTTGCTTGTCAGTTCTACAGCTTCATACAGGAAAAGTTAACCAATTCAGCATTCAGCAAAGATCTGAATATCAAAGAACCAACAATAAAAGTTTTATTGACTCCAGCAGACTATGAATTTAGCACCTTAAAAATGTCATTCACAAGCAGAAATGACATGGTTTATGTGCTTTGCGTTATTTGTGATGTGAGATGCAACCTACAGTAAATAGGGATATCAGTTTGTTTTTATTTAAGGTATGCTACTGTAAATAACCATACAGACTTTGATTTGTAAATAAATGCCTTTCATAGTCTTTAAAAATAGATAACACTATTTTGTGTAAGTCTAACTTCTACAAGTTTCCTTTATAGTTTTTGGTGCTTCAGCTATTGATTCAGTGGGTTGGACAGTGGTTGCAGCAGAAAAAATGCTGGCATACCATATACCGATACACATGCACAAAAAAGACACAGTTATAAAAGTGTTCTACTTTGTGTTCTACTATATAAACTCTTGTCTTTCTTGACATTAGTGAAGGTAATGACATAAGTTACTTACCGAAGTGTTTTAAAAATAAATAGAGCAGTTTCTCTTAATGTAGCAGTTTCTCTTTTTACTTCAAATACTTTTTTTTAAAAGATTATAAGCTTGGACACAAGAGAAAGTCTATTTTACTTTGTCAGAATAACTAAACATGAATATTCTATTATCTTGTATGAGGTGGTTCTATTTTTGGTCAATGGTATTTTAATCCTTCACATCTTGATTAATATAAGTTAGAGCTTGGTTTATGAATCTGCTACGTGTATTTTGTATGTGAATTAAAAGGTGAACTTTCTTTTTGCAGTCAAGACTTGTGGATCCAATCTTCAGGGACCTGGAGGCACTTTCACCTCACCCAATTTTCCATTCCAGTATGACAGCAATGCTCAATGTGTGTGGGTCATCACAGCTATCAATACTAATAAGGTAAGTTTAAAATACTGGCTTTGCTTTAAAAAAACCCATCCATGTAGACCATGACATTTTTTACTAATATGATTTATCTCTACAGTCTAGCTGCTGTACTTGGTGCATTGCAGACATTTCTAAGAAATGACTGATATTAGATGTGTATGGACAGATGTTAAAACTTGTTTCCCCTAAGAGTGTTTTGCTTTTTGTATGCCAAGTAGATGCTGTCATGTTTTTATGTGATTCTCTAAAATAATTACTAGAAGCAACTACCCAATGGTATGAAGCAGTGTCATGGGTCCACTAATATTGTGTTATAATCAATAGAGCTGTTTTGTGTATAAGACTATTTATGTCATGTTTGGCCTTAGACTATGTGAGTAATCACTGAAGTTCATGAATTCACCTTCCCTTCATGAAGGTCTGTTCTGAAGTTGTGTAATTTATTTCATTGTCTGAACCACTGTATTAAAATCCCATATAATTTATACCTACACTTTAAACCAAAAGTACTGGGAGTTCTGATAATGCCAGATGAGTCAAAGTACAGTAATAAAGCTAAGTTATGACACCAGTTGTCTTTAAATTCAAGAGCTAGGCACCTGGCAGCAATGGCTATATTGTATTTCCAGGTGTATCATTTTATCTGAACTGAGTGTAATGGACTTGTTTAGATGTAATAAAATAAAAAATTAGCTGTAGAGCTCAGGAATGTTTTATAAAGGACTATCAACATCTGTGTTTGCTGGTACAGGGGTATATTCTACCTCCTAATTTCTGTTTTATGTTGCCATCTGCATCACACTCCATTAATTGATCAGAGAGGCCTAGAAGCCCTACCCCTTTACACCTGAGTTTATCAGAGGACTCAATGAAAACCTGATTACATTTCAGAAGCCATTTAGCTACATTGGTGCATTTCTCCCTCTAATCTTACAAAGTCCTGTGTAGAAGCCATCCTTATGTTCCACTTCGGAAGAAGAAAAAAAGTATATTTAATGAAGTGTTTATAATATTCATGGTAGATGTGTTTTCAGGGAGAGGGAGGGTTGGCTGTTTTATCCTTGTTCCAAGGACTGCTATTCCAATTTATCCAATTTATAGATCATAAAAAATGTGTCGAGTCCTTGAAAGATGATGCAGTCTGTGTCCCACAGATGGGCAAAAAGTTCAAAAGTAATAGTTAAGATCCATTTTTCTGGTCCAAAGAAGCTTCATATTTTTATTCCTTTAATCAAAAACTGTTAATGAGCAAGATGAAATTTGTGCACATCCAGAATTTCTGAAGGAAAGTTCTGGCAAATGTGGCAGTAGATAGAATTTAATATCATATTGTTTGACAAAATTAAACACAGCTCTTACACTTTGAACAAGTGCTATAAATGGCTTGAAAACCACCACTAAGCTGTTGTATAGAATAAATTTAAGACCTTTTTGGCCATATTCTGAATGAAATAGTTTCCTTTCTTAAATGCAGAGAGGGCATGTCTACATAACAAAAAAGCCAAATAAGATTTTATACATTCTACCAATGGTAGAAGCAAAACTTCAAGCTCACAGACTGGTATTCATCTACTGGTAAATCACAGGTAACTGCAGGTTTAAGATATTAATGACTTGAAGAGTGTTAAGGATTACACTTGGGCAGAGGTATTTGTGTCTTAATGCTGCCTTCCTCCTCCCTCCCCTCCAATTCACAACATGGTGATACAGTGTTATCTTCAAAACCTCAGAACTTTGTTTCAACCAAAAGTATTTTTCACTGGAGTTTTCAAAACCATTATTCCTCCGTATTATTTTCCTTCCAAATTTCTAGTTTCTGCTTTTAAGGAACTTTGAATTTAAAGCTGAGTGCAGAAAATTAAGAAGTGAACAAATGCTTTGTCTCTGGTTGTCAGTGTGGTTCACAGAGTTACAGAATGATTGAGGTTGGAACGGACCTCTGGACATCATCTAGTTGAAAACCCCTGCTCAGGCAGGGCCACCTAGAGGCAGTTGCCCAGATGGTCTTTGAATATCTTGAAAGACGGTGACTCCAGAATGTCTCTGGGCAACCTATGCCGGTGCTTGGTCACCCTCACAGTGAAAAACTGTTTCCTGATGTTCAGATGGAACTTTCTGTGTTTTGGTTTGTGCCCATTGCCTCTGGTCCTGTCACTGGGCACCACTGGAAAGAGTTTGGTTCCATCTTCTTCACATCATCCCTGCAGGTGTTTATACACATTAAAATCCACCTGAGCTTTCTCTTCTCTAGGCTAAGCAAGCCCAGCTCTCTCAAGCTTTCTGTATATGAGAGATGCTCCAGTTCATTAATCATCTTAGTGTCCCTTTGCAGGAGTCTTACCAGTAGCTGCATATCTCTCTTGTACTGGGGAGGTGCAGTTGTTAGGCTTGTTTTCCTTTCTCTCAAAACATTTAAGAGATCAGGTTCTTCCATGTGTATAAATTCTAGTTCAAATGAAAATGAAATAAACCCCCTCTTTAGTCAGTGGTCATGCCTGCAATAGTTCAAATACAAGGTTTTTAAAAGTTATTTTATGTTGTTTTTTTTTTTTTTCTGAAACTGTAAATACTACAAAATAGCATATTACCATAGCATGAAAACTGTCACAGATCCTGATTGGTAAAAATATGTAAGCATACACCCTGTTTTAATATTTGGGGATGAACCAGAATTCATAGGTTGAACCTATGCTGGTTCAGTAAAATATTTCAGTGCATGCATGGTTCAGTTTGATTTGATTAGTACTTATGTATTGCATTTACATGGTAAGGTTTTGGTAGTGGGGGGGCTGCAGGGGTGACTTCTGTGAGACGAGATCAGGAGTTGCCCCCATGTTAGACAGAGCCAGTTCTAGCTGGCTCCAAAACAGACCCACTGTAGGACACAGCTGGGCAAATCGGGCAAGCTGGTGGCACCCTGTGATGACATGTGTAAGAAAGGGTAAAAAATGCTGTGCAACAGCAGCTGAAGGAGAGGAGTGAGAATATGTGAGTGAAACAACCCTGCAGACACCGAGGTCAGAGAATAAGAAGGGAGAGGAGGTGCTCCATGTGCCGGAGCAGAGGTTCCCCTGCATCTTGTGGAGAAGACCATGGTGAGGCAGGCTGTCCCCCTGCAACCAATGGAGGTCCATGCTGGAGCAGATATCCACCCTGCAGCCCATGGAGGACCCCACACCGGAGCAGGTGGATGTGCCCTGAAGGAAGCTGTGACCCCGTGGAAAGCCCGTGCAGGAGCAGGTTTCTGGCAGGAACTGTGGCCTGTGGAGAGGAGCCCACGCTGGAGCAGGTTTTCTGGCAGGACTTGTGACCCCATGGGGAGCCCATGCTGGAGCAGTCTGCTCCTGAAGGACTGCACCCTGTGGAAGTTGCCCCATCACAATGTTTGAGACATTAACTCTTTCAGTCTCTCACAAATATCTGTGATTGCCTGTATGTTATCATACCCAGATAAAAATGCTTGTGTTGTTTTGTAAAAGAAAAGTCTTCTGAACTTTTTCAACTGCTGCTTGTTGAAAGGTGTAGTCTTACATTCTGCTTAAATTTGAAATATTTCAGGACAGTTGAACAACTTCCATGTAGGAAATTTACAATCGATTTATAAAAAGTTGACTTTGTAAGAATGTTTTACCCAAATATTTAACACCCCCCCCCCCCCCCCCCCCAAATACTGAAGTAATACTGACATTTATTTTACTGTGGTTGTGGAAAATCAAAGAGCAAACTATGAATTAGCCTAACCTAAACAGTACATTGCTGACTTATATTCAACTTGCTGGCCATGAGGAGCCCCACTGCCTCTTCTACAAAGCTCCTTTCCAGCCAGTTGCACCTGAGTGTGTACTGGTGCATGGGGTTGTTCCTCCCCAGAAGCAGAAATTTCCATTTCCCTTTGTAGAACTTTGTGAGGTGCCTGTCAGAGCGTTTCTCCAGCCTATCAAGGTCCCTCTGAATAGCAGCACAACCCTCTGGTGTATCATCCACTCCTCATGGTTCTGTATCATCTTAAAACTTGCTGAGGATGCACTCAGTACCATCATCAAGGTCATTAATGAGAATGTGGAACAGGATTGGACCCAGTATTGACCGCTGGGGTACATCAAGAGTGACTGGCCTCTAGCTAGGTTTCTTACCTCACTGTACATTCATCTACCCATACTTCATCAGTTTGTCTCTAAGAATGTTATGGAAGACAGTGTTGAAAACCTTACTGAAGTTCAAGATCATCATCCACTACTCTCCACTTATCCACCAAGCCAGTCATCTTGTTGTGGAAAGCTATCAGGTTGATCAGCATGATTTCCCCTTCATAAATCCATGCGTGCTACTGTCAGACATCCTTCTGTCCCTAATGCAGTTGGAAATGGTGTCCAGGAGGACTTGCTCCATCACCTTCCCACAAATCAAAGTGATGCTGACTGCCTGTATGTAGTTCCCCAGATACTCTTTCTTGCCCTTCTTGAAGATAGGAATGGAATTTTCATTCTTCCAGTCCTCAGGAATCACTTCCTGATCACCACGACCTTTCAAAGATGATCAAGAGTGGCCTCACAGTGACATTGGCCAGCTCCCTCAGCACCCATGTGTACAGCCCTTCAGACACCATGGACTTATGTATATCCAATTTGTTTAAATGTTCCCTAACTTGATCCTCTTCCAGCAAGAATTAAGTCTTCCTTACTCCAGACTTGCCCTCTGATTTCAGGGGCCTGGGATTCTTGAAAGCAAGTCTTATCAGTGAAGACAGTATAGAAGAAGTTATTTAGTACATTGGTCTTTTCACTGTCCTTTTTCACCATGCAACCTGCCCCATTCAGTGGACAGCCCCTGTTTTCTGTCATCTACCTTTTGCTGCTGACATACCTGTAGAAGCCCTTCTTGTTCATGTCCCTTGCCAGACTTAACCCCAGATGGGCTTTGAGTTTCCTAGAAACATGCTCAGAGGAGTGTCTCAGTACTGCTGGCTGTCCTGATCCTGATTCCATCTCTATTATGCTTCCATTTTACGTTTGAGTTTAGTCAGTTAATGAATTGAATTTAGTTAATTCATGCAGGCCTACTAGTACCTTTGCTTGTTTTTCTGTTCATTGGGATGAACCATTATTGAGCTTGGAGGTAGCGATCCTTGGAAATCAATCAGGTCTCTGGACTGTTCTTCTCTCCAGAAGAATCCCATTTGCATGGGATTCTTGAAGACAGAACCCTGAACAAAGTCTGTTCTCCTGTCAGGGTTGTGTTCCTGCCTTTTGCCTTGCCTCCCTCCTTCCAGGATCCTGAACTCCACCAACCTGTGGTCACTGCAGCTCAGGCTGCCCTAACCTTTACATTCCCAACCAGGTCTTCCTTGTTTGTAAGCATGAGGTCCAGCAGAACATGTCCCCTTGTTGGCTCTCGATCACCTGTGTTAGGAAGTTGTCATCAATACACTCCCTAAATGTCCTTGATGGCTTGTGCCCTGCTTTGTTGCCCTCCTATGAGATATTGGGGTGGTTGAAATTCCCTGTGAGGATCAGTACGTGTACATGTGAGGCTTCTCCAACAGTATATGATGGAGGAAATTCATGGACAGTTTTCCCACTTCTAGATTGTCTTAACATGGTTTCCACCCATTTTGTAGTATACATCAAGCAAGTGATTTTTGCCACTGTTTTATCCTTGGCTACTCTGGAATCAACTAAAACTTTGTTGATCCAAAATAGCAAAGCTATAGTTCCAGGGAACTGCCTGAAAGAACATTGAAGAAAATCGTGCCTCTCTGTGGTACTCTAAAGGTGCAACAGAATTTGAAGTTCTCTGCTTTGGCCTGAACTGTGATTCTCATGTTACTAACCCCTTGGGTCCATAGGAAACATTCTTGTAAATAACTGCACAGAAATGAGAATACAGACTTCTCAGTTTGAACTCCACTTCATTACATCACTCACATCTAGTAAGGGAAATGATACTTGAATATCTTGTGGGATGTTGTACAAACTCCTCAATTAGGTTTTGGACCATGCTATGAATTGTTGGTAATTTATTCTGACATTAGGTAATGGAATCTTGTAATATTATGTTTGTATTTTGAATATACTAAAAAAATCTTTGTATTTTCATGGCTTAATTCCCTTGCCCAGAAGCAGTGCATTTTTGGTACTGCTTTTCTAAAAATTTAAAACTTCTTTTCCTGTCCTTGTTTCAGCATCAGATCAGATGCTCGAGCAATATTTCTTACCAATAAACAGCTGGAAATATCGTTTATAACATTATGGTATCACATTTGGTTTATTCTGTCTCAGATATGAACCGTGTGCACAGAAAACAGGTTGCAGGCTGAATTTTACGGTTACTTGCATATTGCTCCAGACCAGTCTTTTTTTCAGGTTCTATTATGACATATTCTTTATGGGACTAGTAACATAGAGTTGGTTTATCCATAGACTAACAGCCCTTTGTAAAGGGAGATAGCAGTTTGCAACCTTTGAGGTGGAAAAGAGAAGTCCAGAGCAGAAGACTTATTGTATCTAGAGATTTATGTAGGAAAACCTTAGGTAGAGGAAGCTAATAATTTCTGTTGGGCTTAATGAAACCAGAGATTTTTATATATACATTTAAGCAACAGGAAAAAAGTTTTTTTCACACTGGAAGACTGATTCAATTAATATCAACCAGATAAAAAATAGAGAAAAGGATTTTCTGTGAAAGCTGCTTCAACACAAGCCATGATAACTTTATCTATTTGTTTTTAAAAAAAGAAAGTGTCTTTAAATTTCCCTGCACTAAATACCTACAATATCTTGTCTGACAAGAGTAAACATTGGGTGGATTGATTTAGCATTTTTGCTAAAGCTGGCAACCATCACAATTTGATGTTCTAAAACATTAAATGTCATTTCTTGAACTTAAACAATTATCATTGTGAAAGCACTTTCATATTGTTATAAACATTGCAAGGTTTTCTGTATTGTGTTGTCTGAGTGACAAAACCTCATTTTGCATGTTTTATTGCTTCCATAACTCAAATATCTGCTGCTGCTTGTAGTGACACAAATTCTGCAGCTGTTCCTTGACCTTTTTCAGAAAATCTTTGTTGTTAATTTGAAAAGACAGAATGAATGATTGTTGTGGTTTAAACCCAGCCAGCCGGTAAAAGAGCAGCACAAAGCTGCTTGCTCACTCCCCGCCACCCTGGCCATGGTGGGATGAGGAGAAAATATAAAGAAAGGCTTGTGGGTTGAGACAAGGACTGGAAGGGATCACTCACCAATTATAGTCATGGGCAAAAGACAGGCTCAACTTGGGGAAGAAACAAAATCAATTTCATTTACTATGAATCAAATCAAAACAAGGATATTAGGAAGTAAAACCAAACCCTAGAACACCTTACCCCAGCCCTCCCTCCTTCCCGCCTCACCCCCACTCCCGGTTTTCTCCCTCCACCCCCTGGTGGCCCAGGGGAGCAGGTGGTGGGGGTTGGGGTCAGCTCCCCAAACCTGGTCTCTGCCGCTCCTTCCTCCTCAGGGGGAGGAGGACTCCTCACCCATCCCCTGTTACTGTGGGGTCCCTCCCACAGGAGGCAGTCATTCACGAACTTCTCCAACATGAGTCCTTCCCACCGGCTACAGTTCTTCATGAACTGCTCCAGCCTGGGTCCTTTCTGCAGGCTGATCTTCAGTCACAGGCTGCTCTAGTGCAGTCTTTCCCATGGAGTCCCGGCCATCTTGGGGGGCATCCCCCTGCTCCGGCGTGGGCTCCTCTCTCCCCGGGCTGCAGGTGGGCATCTGCTCTCCCGCTCCCCTCCCTGGGCTGGGGGGGGACAGCCTGCCGTCTCACCACGGGCTGCAGGGGCATCCCCTCCTCCCCCGCTCCTCCTCCTCCTCTCCTTCCTCACTGACCTCGGTGTCTGCAGAGGGGTTCCTCTCACATTCCAATCCCCCACTCACTGCAGGTTCCCCTTCTAAAATCTGTTCTCCCAGAGGTGCTACCACAATCACTGATGGGCTCAGCCTGGGCCAGAGGTGGGTCCAACTTGGAGCTGGGGAAGCTTCCAGCAGCTTCTCACAGGAGCCACTCCTGTGGCCCTCTCCACCACTACCAAAAAACCCTGCCACACAAACCCAAAATAAATGATATGAATGATAAAATTCCAGACAGTGAGGGAAAGCTATCATCTGCTATTAATATGCATATGGTAGGGGAAAAAACATAAATTGAAGAACATGTAGATTGCTAGATTATAAATCTGTAAATTACGTGTTTGACAGGTGGAGTGAAATCATATGACAATTGTTCATTAAAGGTGTTCTTAAATTATGGTGCTTCAAATGCTTTAGTTATTTTGCCAATATAAAAGTGGTGAATTCTTTCATTCTTAGCTAATACCTAAAAAAATACAAATTTTCTGTATTGTACACAATAATATTAGTTTGCTGTATCCCTCTGCTTTAGCTTAACAAAATAAATTGGCATAATTGCTAATGAAGTAAGAAGACTGTTTTTAGCACTGTACCAAGGCACCATTATTTTTTCTTTGTATCTTCACCTGCTTCCTTTTCATTTGTTACTAGGTAAAGTTTGAAAGTTGCACAATTTTCTCAGCTTCACTTAACATAAAGGGCTGTTGTTTGTTAGACAGTGAATACCCTGGTTTGTTAGGGGGTTTTTTTCCATATATAGTATTCACAGAGCTAAATGAGACCCGTTAGGCAGTAATTGCTAGATAATTGTTATCATAGCATAAGCATGCTAAAACCAGTTTAGGCCAAGAGAAAGCCAAATAATGTTGAGATGCTCCTTGTTATGTCAGTACAAATCCTGTGGTTTTTTTACTAGTAATGGCAAAAATGCTATTTGCTGGGCTACATTAAAACCTAGTTCATGTTGTTTGCTTAAATAGCATGTGGCATATGTAAATTGCAATTGCAACTCTTGATTTTGCCCTTCAGAAGGACGAGCTACAAAATGATCTGTTTAAATTTAACAACAGGCTAAAACATCAGTGAAATCTGATTTAGGCTGAAATTAACCAGAGTTCAAGTCTTACGAATTATACTTGCTGATTTTTTTCTAATTCACAGTGACAGAAACACGGTGGAAAACGTCAGTGCTAGAATGACAGCCTCTCTAACAGATCTCAGCCATATTCACACCACATCTCTTTTACCACCATGCATTAAGGAGAAAAATAAGCAAAAGGGTTCCTTTAAAAATAAATAAATCAAGCTGTTTTCCAAAATTGTAAGGAGAAATTAAATATATAAGCTCATTGTTAAATTTATATGTATCAGAAAACTAGATCCGGGTTCTGTTATTTTTACATGGCAGGAATTTAAAAAAAAGAAATTTTACATGTTTTATGTTATTTTTTGTCACCATCATATTAATTTTACATTCAATGTGTTTCAAGCATAGAAGTATTCTTGGTACATATATAAATATATTCTTTAGACTGTATTCTTTAGAATATAGGATTCAAAAGTTTGCCATTGTTCACATTCTTATTATCTATTGCATTTTGAAATAATTTTGAGATCAATAAAGGTATATGCCTGAGATTTTGGAGATAGTTGGGTTTTGGTTTTGGTTTTAGGTTTGTTGGTTTTTTAAAATTATTATTTTTGCTGGTTTTTTTTTTTTTTTTTTTGTGGATGTCGGATATCTGTTAGGAAATGTATAATCTGAATTTCGTCATGATGGCAGAACCTACTGAAAATCTATGATGTCTGTTTCCAGCTGCTCTAGTCCTTTACTTTCTGAGAAACTGTTGAAATAGTTTGAAATATCTGGGAAACTCTGTACATGATATTTTCTCCAAGTCTGAAGAAGTTTACTGAGGGAAAAACTTGCAACTGTTACTGAATTGATATTAAAGATGGTTCTCATTTAATCATTCTATATTAAGCTTGTCCTGGTTTCAGCTGGGATAGAGTTAACTGTCTTCCTAGTAGCTGGTACAGTGCTATGTTTTGAGTTCAGTATGCGAAGAATGTTGATAACACTGATGTTTTCAGTTGTTGCTAAGTAGTGTTTAGACTAACGTCCGAGGATTTTTCAGCTTCTCATGCCCAGCCAGCGAGAAAGCTGGAGGGGCGCAAGAAGTTGGCACAGGACAGAGCCAGGGCAGCTGACCCAAACTGGCCAACAGGGTATTCCATACCATGGGACGTCCCATCTAGTATAGGAACTGGGAAGTGGGGGCGGGGATCGCTGCTCAGGGACTAGCTGGTTGTTGGTCGGTGGGTGGTGAACAATTGCCCTGCGCATCATTTGTATATTCCAATCCTTTTATTACTACTGTTGTCATTTTATTAGTGTTATCACTATCATTATTAGTTTCTTCTTTTCTGTTCCATTAAACCGTTCTTATCTCAACCCACAAGTTTTACTTCTTTTCCCGATTTTCTCCCCCATCCTACTGGGTGTGGTGGGGAGTGAGTAAGCGGCTGCGTGGTGCTTAGTTGCTGGCTGGGGTTAAACCACGACAAAGATACTTGTAAGTTTTTTTTAATATTCTTACCTTCCATTCTTTCCTTCCTCCTTCCTTATGTCTTGAAGTTGCTGTTTTCCTCCTGCAAAAATTTCATCTTTTAATTTCTGAGTTTTTCTGCTATTTAGGCCAAGCCAAAAATAAGCAAAACAAATCCAGCAAAAAGCTGAGGGTTTACATTTAATTTACCACAGCTTTGTTATTTTGTTAGCCATGTCAAAACTGTCAGTGGAACATTTCCTAAGCTTGCTGTCAAGCCTAAATCCAGTTGCCATCCATATATTTTCATGTTAATGGTATAAATCTCAAGCAGGCTGGGTACTTTAGCATGAACCCAAGCACACATTTCATGAAGTCTGTTTTGGTCAGGCCTGTTGGAACAAACTACACTGCAGCTCTTTTTACACGGAAATGTCTCAGATTTGGCTTTTCCTAAGCCTAGTGTGAAGATGTACTGTGGGTGTTACAGTCAGTGAAATGATTAGAAAATATGAGCATACTTAAGCTCACTCTTAACTATATATTTTAACCATAATCCTGTTTTTCATCCATGCAGATTGAAAAAGCTAGTATTGTATTTATCAATAGGAGATAATGTACTTTTATTCTACATGAAACTAGAAAGTGTAAAAATATTTCCATTCTGTTCAGAACTCATTCAGTTTCTTTGTAGTGTTAGCTACACTATTCTTCCATATTGTTCATGAACATTTTGATCCAGTAAAAAAATCCAAGTGACGTATATACTGCAGTTTAAAAAAAATTCTTAGAAATATATGTGGAGGGAGGGGAGATTGTCTCAGCAGAGTAAGAGTGTAGAAGGGAATCCAGCTATTTCTAAGACAGGAAGTTAGCAGGTTCAGCTGTGAGGAAATAGAATCATTTGTTGAATGAGAGAATTTGGAATCAGGAGGTATGTGGTTGTGCTGTGGATTAAGTGTTGGAGAATAACAGTGTAATAAAAGAGATGTAGAAAGAAAAAAAAAGTAATGCAATTGCAGAGGAATAAATGACTCATCCTCCCATCCTACAATTTTACTATAACTCCGCTTTCATTATGAAAGGAGGACAGGTCCATTTTCTTAATCATTGTAGATTTTATCTCACTGAATATTTTCCTGCCATTTCTGTGACTATAGGAGCAATGTTTTACACTCTGAAAATGTGATCTACCCATAGGGAATGAGTGAGAGATTGCCTATTGCAATAACTTCAACAGAAGTAATGATTTCTATTTCAGCCATCAGCAATTTTAGATTCCAGCCATAACCTGAATTTCAGATATTAACTCTACCTTTGATTAAAACTTTAGATAGAATTAAAGGCTGAACCTGAGTTTTAGTTCTGTTTGACTTCCTATAAGTTCCTAAAATTGGTCTAAGTTATGTCTCCCATACACTTTGAATGCAAACATATTTTCTTATTTGTACTTATGATGAATATGCACACCCAAGTTAGAACTTTTAAAAAGACATATGCATACAATCGAGAGATTTTGATAGGAAGTTTCTGATGCTTGCACTGTGAGCAATTGATATGTTTCAGTCCTTTTTATTTGTGGCACAGACACTTGTCACTTTCCTCCGCAGCTGAGTTCACTTGGTTGCTCCTGTGAGTGATCTTTATAGTAAATTGTTCTGCTCAATATGTACCTTTTTCTGATATTTGAGTGGGAAATGGAGCTGCTGGTAGTTTGTGTGTTGGTTTGTTTGTTTTCTATGAAGTGATTCCTTTAAAGGTTCATGGTACCATTCTGTGGTGGGTTAACCTTGGCTGGCTGCCAGGTGCCCACCAGGCTGCTCTATCACCACACCTCCTCCACAGGACAGAGGGAGAAAATATGATGAGAAGTCTCATGGGTTGAGATAAGGACAGGGAGACCTCTCACTAGTTACCATCACAGGCAAAACAGACTCAACTTGGAGAAATTAATTTAATTTATTGCCAATCAAATAAGAGTAGGATAATGAGAAATAAGAAAAAATCTAAAACACCTTCCCCCCACTCCTCCCTTCTTCCCAGGCTTGACTCTGCTCCTGACTTCTCTAACTCCTCTGCCCGAGCAGCGCAGGGGGACGGGCCAGTCTATAACACTTTGTCTCTGCTGCTCCTTCCTCCTCACGCTCTTCCCCTGCTCCAGTGTTGGGTCCCTCCCACAGGATGCAG
Organism: Buteo buteo; assembly: GCF_964188355.1. NCBI lineage: Eukaryota > Metazoa > Chordata > Aves > Accipitriformes > Accipitridae > Buteo > Buteo buteo. The sequence continues at coordinate 61,170,735 of NC_134173.1, read as the reverse complement.
TTCTTCATGAACTGGTCCAGAATGAGTCCTTCCCATGGGGTGCAGTCCTTTAGGGGTAGACTGCTGCAGTGTGGGCCCCCACAGGGTCACAAGTCCTGCCAGGAGCCTCCTCCTGCATGGGCTCTCCACGGGGTCACAGCTTCCTTCAGGGCACATCCACCTGCTCTGGCTTGGGGTCCTCCCCGGGCTGCAGGTGGAGATCTGCTCCACCGTGGACCTCCATGGGCTGCAGGGGGACAGCCTGCCTCACCATGGTCTTCACCATGGGCTGCAGGCGAATCTCTGCTCCAGCGCCTGGAGCACCTCCTCCCCCTTATTCTTCACTGACCTGGGGATCTGCAGGGTTGTTTCACTCACATATTCTCACTCCTTTCCCTCAGCTGCTGTTATGCAACATTTTTCACCCTTTCTTAAATATGTTATCACAGAGGCACTACCAAGGTCACTGATTTGCTCAGCTTTGGCCTGTGACAGGTCTGTCTTGGAGCCAGCTAGAACTGGCTCTGTCCGACATGGGGGCAGCTCCTGATCAGTTCTCACAGAAGCAACCCCTGTAGAACCCCTGCTACCAAAACCTTGCCATGTAAACCCAATACACATTCACAATGTAAACGCAATACACATTCACAATGCAAACTGAAGGTGATGCTTGCAGGAGCATCCACTGAGACTTAAGTCATTAACATGACTCCTGTGTTTCTGTGCTTCAGGATGTGTAGCTGCTCATCAAATTAGGCTCACATCAGTTAGTGACCTCTCTGTTTTCTTTTGGAACAGACTGCTTACCCTCAGTGGGATGAAAAAGGGCAGACTTCTATGCTACATACAAGGATATCCTTTTTGACTAACTACTGAATGGAAAAACAGAAGCAGGGGCAAGTTAATTAGAAATCCTCAGCCCCTTCCTATGATTGCAGTCATCTTGCTATTTAAGAATAATGATTTTTTTTTTTTTTTCAACTCTGACAGTGAGCTTAGTTTTATGAGGGAAGGATGCTCATGATTTTTTTCATTGTTGTTTCATAGATTGATTATTTTTTTCCTGCTTATACCTATTACTATTTGTTTATACATGTCTTGGCAAGTCATACTTTTTTAGGCTATCTGGAGCATGATTGTCTCCCTATCTGTGGAAGTAAAAAAAAAAAAGTCTTTAGAGCAAAAAAGGCACAAAAAGTTTCAGGGTTTTCCTAACACATCTCCTTGGAAAGTACTAAAATGGACTGATGGTTTTACTACAGAAATAGCTTGTGAAAAAATAGAAAATGGTACTCATGGAACATTATGTATTTAAAGATAATTTAAATACAATGGCTTAAGATTACTTCTGTTTTCTTTAGAAATATTCTTAGATTTGAGTCTTACTCGATATGCTTTTGCTACTAACTGCTGTATGATCTTTTAGTCTCAGCTCTTTCTATTTATTATTTACTGGGATGGCGTTATTAATGAAATACATTTCACCTCCTTCATAACATCAGAAGCTTAACTAAATTGCTATAAAACCTTTCAACATTAAGATCTGTTTTATCAAAGAGACATAGCAGTAAGTGCTCAAATACTAAAAATCAGTGAGGAAATGAATTCCAAATATAACAAATCTTCTTAAAAAAAACACCTATTAATAGAAAGTACAAATCCCTCTATTAGGAGAAAGAAAAAGACTTATTGCTGTTCAAAATTATGCTTATCTGAGAGTGACATTCATCCATAATTTTCTCAAAGTAACATTAGAAAACGTTTTTCTAAGACATATGAAACATATTCAAAAGACTAGATTAGAACAGGAGGCACCAGAGTTGGGAGTCTGGAATATTAACAGTTGTCCGATCAGCTGAATGGGAAGGTACTGTGCATTGTTACTATAAAAACTATGTTTCTGAGAAAAAGAATTCCAAATGTTCTCATATATTGCCTTGGTACATATATTGCCTTGGTACATCTGGTGAATATACAGGTCAAAACCAGACCTATGTTGTGAGTTTAAATGCCTTAGGGGTTAAGTGTTATCTACCTATGATTTTGTGAATCACAGCTTCAAAGTTAGGGAATCAATTTATATTGTGTTTTGGAACTAGTCTTAAACGTCATCAGTCATTTAAATGCTTTTATGAGGAAGCCCAGAGGTGTCAATGGACCTGTTAGAGTGGGTCCAGAGGAGTGCCATGAGAATGATCAGAGGGCTGGAACACCTCTCCTATGAAGGAAGGCTGAGAGAGATGGGGTTGTTCAGCTTGGAGAAGTCTCCAGAGAGATCTTATTGCGACATTTCATCATATGAAGGGGGATTATAAGAAAGTTGGAGAAAGACCTTTTACCAGGACCTGTAGTGAGAGGACAAAGGGTAACAGTTGTAAACTGAAAGAAGGTAGATTTAGATTGCATATAAGGAAGAAATTTTTTATGATGAGGGTGGGGGGACAGGTTGCCCAGAAAAGCTGTGGATGCCCCATCCCTGGAAGTGTTCAAGGTCAGGTTGGACAGGGCTTTGAAAAACCTGATCTAGTGAAAGATGTCCCTGCCCATGGCAGGGAGGGTTGGTCTAGATCTTTAAGGTCCCTTCCAACACAAATCATTCTGTGATTCTATGATTTTATGATTAGTACTCGTATTTATAAAGTACTTAACTATATACATTTTAAAGATTTTATATTTAATTCAATATTTATGCATGTCTTCAAAAAAAACCACCCACAAACAAAACCTGCTTTATTGGCTTTCATAAACTTCAGTTTATTAGTATTTTGATCTCTGTTATGCAACTTTCTATTGGATATTAATATTTAGAGATACTTCAAAACTGTTTTCTCCTTCTTGTCTACAGCTGGCCTTGTTGCCATTCTGAATTTTGGCTGCCTAAGAAAACAAATGTGATCTTAGGTTAGTTATGTCCAACTTCCTAATATGGATATACATTTCTTTTTAACCACATAGCCATGTGTTTCTATAGCCCATAAGTTGTAATCAATTGCATCTTCTCTCACCTTTCTCTAAAATCTTAGAATGACAGTATGGTTTGGGTTGGAAGTGACCTTAAACATCATCTAGTTCCAACCCCCCCTGCCACGGGCAGGGACACCTTCCACTAGACCAGGTTGCTCAAAGCCCCATCTAACCTGGCCTTGAACACTTCCAGGGAGGGAGCATCCATAACCTCTCTGGGCAACCTGTTCCAGTGCCTCACCACCCTCACAGTGAAGACCTTCTTCCTTACATCTTATATAAATCTACCCTCTTTCAGTTTAAAGCCATCACCCCATGTCCTTTCACTACACGCCCTTGTAAAAAGTCCCTCTCTGGCTGTCTTGTAGGCCCCCTTTAGGTACTGGAAGGCTGCTATAAGGTCTCCCCTGAGGCTTCTCTTCTCCAGGCTGAACAACCCCAACTCTCCCTGCCTGCCTTCATGGGAGAGGGGCTCTAGTCCTCTGATCACCATTGTGGCCCTCCCCTGCTTGAGCAGGTCCATGTCCTTCTTACGTTGGGGGACCCAGAGCTGAATGTAGTACTCCAGGTGGGGGTCTCACGAGAGTGGAGTAAAGGGGGAGAATCACCTCCCTCATTCCTCATGGTACTATATCAAATGCTTTCCAGGCAGGGAGTTGTGTTCAGCTGGATGTAATAGGAAATAATTAGCATGGTATTGTCAATACAGTCATCCCCATCTTTTCCACGACTGCAGTAAAGAAGACACGTAGGGACAATTTTATGGAAGAGAGAAACTTTATGTAGATTAGTGTCATCTAACTTTAGTCAACAGAAAGTTAAATGCCATAGTTGGTAGACTTTTTATTTTAAACTCTGTCTCCAGTGAATGAAGAGATATTAGTTTCACCAGAGGTACAAATCCTAATGTACTGATGAATTATTTATCCTAAGAGGAGTGTCCAAAATAGGCAAGATTGATTTCTCTCCAAATTGCTTATCTATAGAAAAGCACTAGCTGTGAAGGTAGTAAGTGATCATTTTTGAACTAATTTTTAGTTTTTTCAGTTTTCATAGAATCACAGAATGGTTGAGGCTGGAAGGGACCTCTTGTCCCGCTCCCCTGCTCAAGCAAGGCCACTTAGAGATGGTTGCCCAGGATCATATCCAGATAGCTTTTTAATATCTCTAAGGAGGGAGACTCCACAATCATTCTGGGCAACTTGTGCCAGTGCTCAGTCACCCTGACAGTAAAAAACTGTTTCCTGATGTTCAGACGGAGCCTCTTGTGATTCAGTTTGTGCCCATTGCCTCCGGTCGTGTCCTGTCAGTGAAAGAGCCTGGCTCTGTCCTTCTCTTCTCTAGGCTGAACAGTCCTAGCTCTCTCAGTCTTTCCTCATAGGAGAGATGCTTGACTCCCTTAATCATTTTTGCAGCCCTTCGTTGGACTCTCTCTGGTGTGTCCAGGTCTCTCTTGTACTGGGGAGTACTGGACACCACATCCAGATGTGTCTCACCACAGCTGAGCAGAGGGTAAGGATCACCTCCCTCGACCTGACGGCAATACTTTTTCTAATGCAGCTGAGGATACTACTCACCTTCTTTGCAGCAAGGGCACATTGCTGGCTCATTTTCAACCTGGTGTCTACCAGGACCCCCAGGTACACTTTTGCAAAGCTGCTTTCCAGCTGGGTGGCTTCCAGCATATACTGGTGTATGGGGTTGTCCCTCCCCAGGGGCTGGACTTTGCATTTCCTCTTGTTGAACTTCATGAGGTTCCTGTTCATCCATTCCTCCAGCCTGTTGAGGTCCCCCTGGGTGGCAGCATGACCCTCTGGCATATTAGCCACTGCTCATAGTTTGGTGTTGTGGCAAACTTGCTGAGGGTCCACTCTGCCCCATCATCCAGATCACCAATGATGATGCTAAACAGGACTTGTCCCAGTATTGACCCCTGGGATACACCACCAGTTACTGGCCTCCAAATAGACTTTGTACTGCAGATCACCACGCTCTGCGCCCAGGCTTTCATTGAGTTTTCAATCCTGTTCAAACACTGTGTGTTCACCCAGCCCATACATCAACAGCTTGTCTATGAATATCTTACAGGAGACAATGTCAAAGGCCTACATGAAGTCCAGGTAGACAATATCCACTGCTCTCCTCTCATTTACCAGGCTAGTCATTTCATCACAGAAGCTTATCGAAGTTGGTCAAGCATGACTTCCCCTTGGTAAAGGATGCTGACTACTCCTGATGATTTTCTTGTCCTTAATGTTCCTGGAAATGGTTTCCAGGATTAGCTGCTCCATGGTAGTATTAATGTTAAATAACATTATACCTCAGTACAAATAATTTAAACAAAATTGTACCGCAGTCTTACAATAAATAATGGATTCGATATATTTTTCTACTGAAAGTATTATTCTAGAATTGAATATATAATAACACAATTATTTTGATGAAAGTACCTGTGATTCTATGGAATATTATGGAGGTAAAGCCTATCAATCAGACAGCAGCATTTCCTTAGCTTGTACCATCAGATATAAATGCACATCATTTACTTACTGGGAAGTAGTCAGACATCCTCAGCATAACAGCAATTAACCATCCTGAGGGCATATGAGGACACACAGATATAAACAGGATATATTTTCTTCTCTTTGCCTAGTTTTACTTCTACCAGTGAAGAAAGCAACCAGAGAATCCCTTTTCATTGATGACCAAAGGGTGGGCATGACATTATTAGCAGTCTAAAGGTGGTTTTTTTCTAGAGCTAGCAGTGAAAACTGATGAAAGTAGAAATCTTGTGGATGTGTTTCAGTGAGGTGGATTTCTTGCTATTGCTAGTACATTTGGATCATTCATACTGTGTTTTTTGCAACATAACGTTTGCAGAAATAGACTTCTTCGTAGATCAATAATAGATATTCTGGCACTAAAAAGGTGGCCAGAATTTCCAAATCCAACCTTTCCCTCTCTTGTTACCTTCTAGATACAAATGCCATTCCCACACCATGTTAAAGTTAGTTGCTAACCAGTCATTTCCTTCAGTGTCTAGATCAAAAATATTATCTTCTTTTCTAGTAGCTTAATAAAAAAGAGTGAAATCAACTAATTTCACTTACAACCACTAGTAATTTTTAGAGGTATAATGAGACAGCATTTGCAAAGGTTAAGTTATTTGAAGTGAGAAAATATGGCAAAATCCAATCGGAAACAATTGGTTAGAGGTAAAAAAAGCCCAAAACCCACAACATAGTATTCTGTTTCACAAGTTAGAAGTTATATAATTGTATTGTCGAGAACATAATAAACACACTGACTTAAGTGAAAGCCAGTGTGTTTGCTTAATGATTTATTTGCACTCCTCTGTTTCCCTTTGTGGCTGCTATATTCATAGTTGAATTAAACTGTGTAATTATTATTTATTTTTGTTTCTTTGTAGAAGGCCTTATTTACAAGATGACTTCTTTTTTTGTAGAATACTTCTTTTTGTTGGGGATGTATTGATTGATAAAATGTTGAGCCTGTATTCCTCTGATTAATCAATCTCAGAAACTCTTCATGTGAATGCAAGCCAACACAATACACGTCATGCTTCTATGCAAACAGAAAACTATAACATGAAAAAATAAAAATATAATCTCTTCATGCTATTATTTTAATGAGCTATCCTTCCATTTTAAGGCTTTCCAATAGTTTTTGTTCTCAGGATAGGGAACAACTGTACATTTGTTTTCAATTATTGTGGCTGCAAAGTAAGTAATTTTAAATGACCTTTATAAATAACTGATTGCAGGATTAGCCTCTATGGAAAATTAAGTGACATTTAGCATTAGTACTGGAGTTAAAAAAACAAACCAGAACAAGACAAAAAACCCTTTTAAAGAACTGCATGAAAGAAATTACATGATGTGTTTACCAATGACTCTGCAAAGCAGAATTCATCTGCTATCTGTAGGATTGAGAATACTGACAACCATTGATTTATAATACTCTGGGATAACCACATCTGGTCTTCAGCTGCCTTCCCAAAAGAGCACAGTTCTCCTGAAGATCCTGTATCTGCCTGGTTTGTGTGGATCTTTTGGCTGCTTTACAGCATCTCAGATGGTACTGCTTAAATATATTTATGTGAGTGAATTCCATTTTAGATGTTCACAGTGTAGACATCCATATATAAATACCTAGTCTCACTTTATAGTCAAGGAAGAGAAATAGGTACTTCTAAGCTGTGGTTCATCTAGTGTGTGTTATCTACCTTTTGATGAAATAGATTACACTCTAGACATGCTTTTTCACTGGTTATAAAGAAGCCTACATCAAATATAGATGTTTGCACTGTAGATGTCTACAGTAAAGTATGATGAATCCTATTGCCAACAAATGGACTCAACAATATAGAAGGAATTTTCCAATTCAGCTAGTGAGTATTTATCTCCTGGAACTGTCTTACAGCTTTGTGTGTCACCTGATTTTTTCTATAAATCTCCAAGTTTTCTTTCTCCTTTTCTTCCCCCTCTCCCCTTTTCTCATCTGCTCTGATACTCCAAGATTAAATTAAATTTGAAAGGAGAGAAGTGCTTAATATTTCAGCTGTTTCATTTTGGGTTGTGTTTTGTTCATGTAATAGGTGACTACCAAAGAGCCAATTAAACTACTGTTATGCTACACAGCAGTTCTTGGATATTTTAAATCATTGAATTATATGCAATGTGCACTAAAATAGTATGTAATAATGTTGCGTTCTTGGCAGGATTATTAATATTATCTAAGATGTAACTCATTTAAGCTATATCTTAGCTTAATTTTCAAGTACTCTTCCGAGGAGAAAAGATTCATAACATTTTTAGAAACTTCATCATTATTTTACTGGTAAAACATCAAATTTTAGGGAGTGAAAACATTACTATGTATCTGAAAATATTTTTAGAGTTACATTTGCATTGGAAGCTTTAGGATAACAGATGCACATATGGAAATACGTACAACTTCAAATCTTTACACTTGCCCTTCAGAAGCAGTTCTGAAGCAATATACTTGCTTCTGTTACACACCATTCTGCTTTGTATGTTTTGAAATGTTAAAAAGTTGAGTACTTCACCTGGAACGCTACTTTCCTTGAAAAACCTTTGGGGAGCTAGTTCCATCAGGAACTAGACACATAGTCATACAGAACAATTGTCTGGAAAGATTACTGGCTGGAACACATCCTCCTAAGCATGTTTTCTCTCTGAAGAGTTGTAGGAAATTCTCAAGTTAGCCATTAACTATTCAATAAAGTCTTCTCCCGTGTTACTTCGGAGCTGGATAACAGACTCAGTTTTGCCCAAGGACTGAGTTCCAAAGGATATATTCCAAGGCACAGAAAGGAGGGAGGTACGTCTGTTGAAATCTGTTAGAAATTAGATGTGCTGTCATTTCTTCCTTTGGAAAAGTCCTTGCAAAATTATCAGAGACCAAAGTACACCATCATAATTTTCAGAAAGTTATTTTTCAAATACAACTTTTTTTTCTGTATAGCTTGGATAATAATCATTAGTATTACCATAATTTTTTGTTTATTTGCTTCTGGATTTATAAATCTAATTTAATTCAGCAATTATAAACTGTTTATTGCTTCTGGGTTTATAAACAGCAAAAGCAGACCAGGATGTAAAGACATGATTGCCTTCCTTTTAGCTACTTCCATAATTATTTTAGCAAATAAGGAGTGCACAACTCAGCACATTTTATTTTAAATAAATTTCTTGGTCTTATATATGTGTGTATATGGAGGAAAAGGAAAGAAAAGATTCCTTTTTACTGACAGTAGTGTCTAGGGACATGTTTAATAATATCCTCTGAAACAAAATTCAGAATATGATTAGTCTGTATCAGGATAATTATAGTAGTCTGCTACCTGCTGTATACATCACAAAAGCTACTATAAAGGTACAAAATTTCACGTACTACTGCATAGCTCTTTCTGAAAAAGAAGAGAATAGTAGTTATTATATTGCTTAATTTTAAGTAAAGATATTCTTCTCAGTTCTGAAGCCATACAGATACATAACTGATATCATTAGTTGACTTGCAACGTGTGAAATGATAGATCATGACTGTGGTAGTGAACTGTCTCAGCTGGAATTCTGCATCTTTGAAGTTTCCCTCTTGTGCCTGTCTTCCAGAACCCACTTTTGATCGTATTATCTTCTTATCCAGAATCTTTTAGTTCAGGCAAATCATTGGTGAAATATTTTTGTTCATAGTATTGTTCCCTGAAAGTGTACCTGACCATTTGAAATTATTTGGTGGTCCCTCTGCTTTTTTCTTTTTTTTTTTTTTTCAGTTTTAAATGAGGTTGTGGGGCGGGACATAAATACAATAAATACATAAACACATTTTAAACATGATCACTGTTTATATGGATCAAGAAGAACAATGTATACCTCATTTATATTAATGATGCTTATATCTTGCTCTGGGAAACTGGAAAAAAGACTTGAATTTACAGGTCAAGAATACCTGTCCCTGTACTTCTGATTACTGTGCATCTACTAACCAGATCAATAGCACAATTTAGTAATGCTAATTTGGTTTAAAAATATGTAGAATATAGTAATAAATCAGTACAGTTTTCCCTGAAGTGTTTATTCTTGCAAACAATAACAGACTAAAATGCAGAATTATCTTGAGGTTTTAGTCTAATGTTAAACTGTTTCAAGGATGCCACCTACCTTTGCTCTGGCGTTTACAGCTTTTTCAGAAAAACAAAAAAAGGCAAAATGTTAGATGACATAAAAGCAGAATTTTTGGCAGGTTTATTAAAAAGTTTTAAGTTATTTACTCATTTTACCTAAATCTTGGGTTTTATTTTGAGAGGTTCCTGCACACTCAACTTTAAATGCTGGTATCATCAAGCCACCTTTTCAGTATACTAAAAGGAATAATCAATATAATAAGCACTGCCAAATCTAGCTGTCTTTGGGTCTGACTAAACGTGACACTGTAAAACAAGGACTCTGAAGATATATCTTATCACTAGAAATACCTATTTTCTTGCTATTCAGGCAGATTTGCAAAGATTTCAAGTACATTTTGTATTGTACGTTGTGTACTTCACATGTCAAAGATAAACAGCAGAGGATGAATTTCCAAAAAATATACACAGTTGTTTTTCAGAGTTACAACATATAAATGCTTGTGCACTACATATGTAGTAAAATAGTTTACTGCCTCTTGCATATTGGATATTGACAGCTCTGCTGTTACTATATGTTACTCTTTTTCCATTTGTGCAAATTCCCCTAAAATTAAGTGTCTTTGAATGTCAATTGACAAGCATATTTGCCAAATAAATGGCAAGTTTAGTTTGCCAAATCCAAAGTTTCTACTGTAAATCAGCTCAGGTTTGGTATGTTAAACCTAAGTTGAAATGGGTTGTTTATTAGTAGGTTACATACAGTTGCTTGCTTACCCTCTAATGATCTGGAGTTATGAAATACTTCATTTGCACTATAATGTGTCTAGAGTAGTTATTGGTAGCTGTTTCTAACCCTCTTCCAGCAGAGGTATGTATGGTACGCAAAATATTTACTGGCTCAAGCAGTAATATTTGACTTTTTCCTATGCATAAAATATGATCGTATTTGGTGGTTACTGTTTCTGGTTTTGTTTTACTGCTGGCAGTTTTGTACAAAGTTGCAGCATTTCTAATTCTTAGCTGATCCAGAAACTTTGAAGAAGAAATCACGGTAATAACAACTGCAAGAATAAGATTATCACTTTACATTCCAAATTTTTATAGCCAGTTACTATAATTTTTTAAAAATATATTCTTAAATCGTGGAAGTTATTAATGACTTCGTTGCTACTTCTTGTCTTAAAAATGTGACTGTTTCACAGAATATGATACAAGACAGATGTAGACTAATCTATGCATATTTGGCTTTAAACAAGTACACTTTTCAAGGTCATACCTATCCCATTATCACAGTTTAAGGTGAGTTACAAATAAAGAGAGAGGACCAAAATAGTTTTGATAAAACATGCTTCTCTGAAAAATGTTAATGCAGCAAAACCAAATAATAAACTTTTTTTGCATGTACATCTATTATGATTAAAAATAAAAAGCTTGCTTTATCTCAGAAAAGAATTTCAGATTGCAGAAGAATGAGAGATTACATCAGAGCAGCCATTAACCTGCTAGATCACAACAGAATCATCAATAATTTGGGGATTCAGTAGAGGCTAGTGGAAAGATTCAAGCCAAAGCTTATAAGTTGAACAAAAAAATCAAATTTAGTTGTTTTTTTCATGTTCCACAGTATTCCCTAATGAGTCAGGTATTTTTCATGGAGTTCTTTTACTTTTTTATTTGTGAGCATTGTTAAAAAAAGTAATGAAAAAGGTCTTACATTTCTTTGGTGAAATGAAGAAAACATTTTGAACCTTAATCATATGAGGAGAGATATGTATTTCTTTTCTGGTCAGCCCTAATTAAAAAAAAAAAGTGTCTTGAAACCTTGTAAAGGAACTTCTATTTTCCTTAACCTCTATCCTCTCCTCTCCAGTGAAATACATGTAGGATGGGATATTGTTGATTGTACTAAAAAAAAAACTATTTTAGATTTCTGACACTGCTTATAAAGACAAGTACTTAACTACAAAAAGACAGATGCTTTGTATCAATTTGGTGGTAAACAAATAATATAAAATACCTGAAAGCATATTAATTTATAAAAAAGATTACTGTTGCACTAAGAAATATATGATAAGGAGATTAGGTTTCTTCTTGTGTTTAATGGAAAACAGGATTAGGATTTAGGTGGATGAACTGATCATGCAATTTTTCATAACATCTTGGATTTCTTGTTGTTATGAACATAAATTTTTCTCTGCTGTAGCACTTAAGTATTGCTATTATTGCAAAATGTATTTTAATAAGTGAAATATACTTTTAACTTGAATTCAATACTAATATTTGCCCAGAAACTCCCATGTTTTATTGTGGAGCCTTTGTCCTATACTGATGTAACTGCACATCTAATTGCAGTTAATTGTGGACCAAAACCAAATTTTTTTAATAGCCTTAAATCTAGTTATGGAGTTCTGTTTAAATTCTTATGTCTAGGCTTACAAATTTTGTGGCTAGAACAACACAAATATCCAGAGTATTTTTTCTACACTAAGAAGATCAAGAAGATTTATGTATGCTTTTGTCTGCTTTACTCAGACAATTAGAGCAAATCAGCTACTTGCCTATACAATTTTCCATGTCCTCTCTGTCTGGGCCCTCTTAACTCTCTGTACTTGACCGTATTCCCTGGAGTATAACACACACATACATGCACATACACACACACACACACACACACACATTTGCATATGTGAATATGCCAAACTGGCTTTTCCTCAGTGTACTTATGTTCCCATTTATTCCTGTAAAGAAAAGTGTTTCTCCTCCCTTCAAAACAAATTACAATCCTCAGAACGTACATCAGTTTCTCCAACTTGCCTGTACTGGCTTTTGTTCATGGAAACATGTCCTTCTTCAGACAATTACCAGAACCCCAGTGTAATAAAGTAATAGGAGCTTTCAAGGATGTGATATTAATCCATCAGAATGGCATCCACAGCTTTAAACACAAACACTCGCAGTTCTCAATTATAACAATAATTAAATACTGTTTATTACAGACGTAAGTATTAAAAATGCCTACACATAAGTATTTTGTCATTTATATCTATATGAAAATTTGAGGAACTTCTATAATTTTCATAAACACAGAGTTAACATGATTAATACATGGGTGGAAAAATGTGCTTTATTTTCTTTTCTAATAATATGGTTGAATTTTGCTGTAAGTGAAAAATACATTGTATTCTTAAAATGGAGCTGAAATGTTCATCCTCCATCATTAAGTGTGCATACTACAGTTTAAATTACAGGATATAAAAAATGCCTATGCTTCTGATAGTTGCATTTTACTCAGGTTCATGGAATAAGAAAATGACTTTTACCTTTGATCCAGCTTTATCCTACTTGAGCCAGATTATAGATGTCAGGAGTAAATTATGTTCTTCACCTTCACTGCATTTTCTCAGTGAAGTACAATTATTCAGTTGTTATTTGAAGACAGTTGTATTGCATGAAGTCCAATTAGTTATGTTGCCCTTGAGTATATCTTAATCAAAATGTAATGCAATTATCCAGAACTGTATTAAACATGTAACAACTACATAAATAAGTCAAATGATGCTTTGAGGAGGTCAGCAGAGTGATGATACCTTAAAGTTACTGTAATTCATATTTCATGAACCAAACCTGTTGGGTTAATTAAAATAATTTATTGTAAAATTTGCTTTTACTTTTACTTACACGGCTGAAAAGCTTATTTACAGACTAATCTCTCAGGTACATTTCTTTAGTTCTAAAACATATTTACTTATTTTATTTCCTAGGTTATTCAGATAAATTTTGAAGAATTTGATCTGGAGATTGGCTATGACACACTGACAATTGGTGATGGAGGAGAAGTGGGTGATCCTAAAACTGTGCTTCAAGTGTAAGTCTTTTGCGTTTACATTTTGTATGCATTACAGAATATCATTAATGTGTTTTCTAATGACAGTAAATAGTGATTAGAAGCAGGTAAATCTCAACAAAAACTAATCTTACCGGGCTTATAAAATTACTGAAGGTGACAGTTTTAAGTACATTGTTATATGTTTACTCTTCTGAAGTCAGAAAGAGATGTGCTAGACACCAGAAAAGAAAAAGATAAACTAAAATAAAAAATTTTAAATGACATAGTCTGTACATTCATGTGTAGACATGTAAATTTTTAGGGGCTATTGTGCTCCCTTTATAAGTGTGTTCTCAAATTAAAAGTGTGTAAGAACATAATTGAGAATAGATAAATGGACGACTTATACATAAACTTTTATGATCTTCTAGCAGGCTTAGTATGACAAAAGATGTACTATAGGATCTTGACCTTTGAGTGCTTATTGACTATTGTAGATAACTCAAACAATGAGCTACTATAGTGAAGAAAATTACTATACAGAAAATCTAAGTATTATATTATCTAAAGCACGTATGATTACAAATCAGACAGCACTGAGTATTAAATAAGAATTTTATCATCCATTAGCATTCTTCTAGAATGTGTGAGCCCAGATACATAGATATCTATATATTTAACAGCCATTGATAAACTTCAGAATCTGTATTTCTCAAATGCTTTACTTGTGATAACTGGTCTAATAATAATCACAACAGTCTTAAGAAGACAAATTCAGAATCTTATTACTAAATTTGTAAAATTTTGAAAACAGCAGTATAATCCAGTGATTCTGTTTATTCCCCAGTCATTTGAAAATAAGCAAACCACTGTTATTAAGTATTACTTGTAGTCTGTCATTTTATGTAGCTCCCATTCCATTCTGAGTAAATAATTCAGTGTTTTGTAGGAGAAATTAATGCCCCTTAAAATACATTGTATTTTTTTTCATATCTGATTCAATTTTGTAAAAAAATAACAAAAATATTGTTTATTGCTTAGAAACCATATTTTACCCATAAAGGATTGTCTGCTATTTAGAAAAGATTTTTGGAAATGGCCAAATAATATTTAGCTGTTATTTTTAGATAAACTGGCCTCTCAGTAAGTACCTTATGTTATCAGTAGTTCAAATGAGTTACAAATTTAAAACACAGATCAGAACAGAAGCAGATGTGATGAATGTTTAGTACAAAATGTATTTAATCAAGCCCCCCCCCCCCCCCCCCAATAGCAAAATTAGGATTAGGATTCCTTAGAATGAAATTCCCTGCAGTATATTTAATGGAAATATTTAATACTACTTTTCTATATTGTGACTCTCCATTATTTACCATGAGAATGATATCAAGAATTTGTTTGGGTTGAGTACTCTAAACCCAGTCTTTACCTTGTTTTCTTTCCTAATTTCATCTCATTAATATTATTAATTGCAAAACTTTGAGCAGAAAATGCAGTTGTTTCAGGATTTGCAGATTTTAATCATGAAATTCCCCCTTAGATTTTTTTTTTTCTTCAGAAGATAGACTATCTGACCTTTTATTTTAAATTGTTTTTGTAATTGTTCTATCCCTTCTTATCAATGAGGAGACCAGGATTTGCCAGGTATTTCAGGTGAAATTTCTTTAGGATAAAGCAAAATTTCTTCAGTGGATAGTAGGTGTGCTAATTTTTACTAATAATAGTTTTGAGAAGTGGGGAAGTACTGTAATTTCTATTTTATAAGCAGTACTAAGCCTTCAAAATATATTTCTGATAATGCTGGAATTTAATTTCAGGTATTTGTAGATTCCTAAACTATACTGAATATCCCCTCATGTGGAAAGAGCATTTATTAAGTACCAATTCACCAGGCTTTCTTAACATTTAACTAAAGTATTGTGTTTCATTGGTACCTGAATTACAGTAACACATTGAGGCACAGTACAATGATATTTAAAATTTTGAGTAATGTAGTAAAGTACTCTGTCAAGGTTTTATTTCATTAAAGATGCTAGTGTTTTGTAAAAGTATGTCTGATGATGAGACTTTTGTTGGGAAGAAATGATGAAATTACATGATTAAATGTCATGAGTATAAAGGAATTCCGAATAATTTTCGTTAATAAAAGGGTTAATTAGAACTGTCAAGTGTTAACACATGATAAGAGAATCTGTTCTGTAAATAACTAGCTAAATAATTTTAAAGAATTATTACTATGGAGATCCTGGAAAAGCAAAAAATCCCCCAATTAGTTTGCGGGGTTATACAAATAACATTGTATAATCACCCACACATATATTATTTTTGTTTACCAGTGGAATGATTGCTGATTATTCTGTGATCAGAAGTATCAGTGTCAAAGTTATTAGGATTAAAATGTATACAAAAATTACATGGAAGATGGAACATAATTGAGTACTGTAAAAAAACGTGTAAATCTTTTCTCCTGTGAGCCATGCAGACTTCATCTGAGATATGATGTGTAGCAAATAAATCAACTATTGTATGATTTAATTTTCGGATTTAAAATTTTTGATAATTATCTTTCCTCCAGCAAATTGCTGAAGAACATTGGTTTGAATATGTCTGGCTTACGTGTAAATGTTGTGAGAACATTTATCTTCCAATTTATCAAAGTTAATCAGGAAACCTATCCAAGTATTTAATCTACTAGTTTTACTGGGCACTGCTAGATAGGAAGGTTCAGAACCAAAACCTGAATTTAAGAGCCATTTAGGTAGAATTATGCTTCCTAAATTGAGCATTGCAGTCCTGATAATTCCTACTCTGCTGGTGCTAATCACAGCTAAACTCCAAAGCCATTTCAGTACTTGCCATTAAGTCTCTCTGGGTGCTGACAATTCTGTGCCTATATACATGCACCCAGCAACATGACAGGTTGTTGTAGCCTAGTGGCCCTAGCACCTAAGTGAGCTTAAATCTGAATGGAATAAATTTTTTGTGTGTTTGACAAGATGACTAATGTGAAGGCATTCTTAGCGCATTCCTATGGAACTAAGATCTTTGCAAGGTGGAACAGTGTTAAGTTTTAGTACCAAGAGATAGAGCGGAAGGAAGGAAAGAAATGGTGGGTCCTCCTTTATACATCAGTCACAGCACTTTTTCAGGATGTTTGGAAGTCTGCTTTCGGCAGCTTGGTCTGACAGTTGCTGCAGGTGACTCTTTATGTAATAAGCATCTGAGCACTGGTTCCTGTAACATGCACTTGGAAAATCGAGCGCACAAGGCATGAAACTCATTCTTAAGCTTTTAGTGTTCTTGCTGTGTTGGGTGTACATGTATCCAGTCTCCCACATTACTGATCGTCTTCAGCAGATGGAGAGTGTTGCAATCTTCTGAGTATCCTCTAACCTAGTCTTCAGTGAACTCTGTCAGGGGGAATGTATGTCACTAGTATGTGCGAGGGGTAGTTCTTCAGTCGTAGAGGAAGATGTGGAAAACACCCTGCTGCGTGTCATACTGTTAAGCTGTTTAATAAAAAGGGAGGCATCATAATTGTATGTTACCATTTCTACTGTTGACAGTGTTCACTGCTCAGCTTTTGAAAGGGAAGGTGTAAGAACCTACTTCCAGGAAGGGAATCTAGGTAATGAGTCCAGGGTAGAGGAAGTTGCATAAATCCCAGGAGGAAAGAAAGGATAATACATAACTACAGAATTTCATTATTATCTTAAACAGCTTCCTTCACATAATGTTGTTTTTTCTGGATCTTATTGCTCTGTGGCCCCAGAGTCTTCCCAAATATTGTACAGGGATCCCTAAGCACTTAAAAAAGAGCAACAAGTGATTTTTGTGTTCTGTTGATTGATTCTTAATTTCAAAAATGCATTTTCAAATGGTATTTTTTCCCCATGAAGTATTTAATTGAAAAAATATTGTTTCTGAAAACTGTATGCATTTAACAAATATATTTATAATTGACTTCAGAAAATAGAAACAATAAAAATTTTGATGGCTGTTTATCATAGGAATTATTCTCTCTGACACAACAAAGAGATTAATATTCCCGATGGCCTTAATATTCCCAAAATATACTGTCAGTCACCAGTGACAGTTACAAAACTCTGTTAGCCATTACATCAGTGTTGTTTCTGAGGAACATCCTGTTAATCTATTAATTTGGCAAAGACTGAACTCACTGAAAACACTTTCCCTTAGTGCAGGAGTGAGCAGTTAGTACATTATTTTGGCCAGTCATTTACTTGTTCGATTCTGGCAAGAGTCTTTGTAGTAGCTCCATCTGTGAACACAGATGTGGGAAATAGACATGAATTTCTCCCACAGCAGAGTATTTCATACAGAAACAAGCTAAAAAAGACCAGAGGGGAGAACTAAAATTAACTGCAAAATACATTTAAAATAGTCCATTTGAAGTTTCAGCTAGCTTTAAAGAATGGTTAGAACTGCAAAAAACAAATTAACAGTTTTCAGTCTTACACAGTCTTGTACTTGTGATCCATTTTACAAGAATGGAAAATGTTTTGGTACTTTCCACCATTATGTTTTAGCTGATAAACTTTTAACCAAATTTGAGACAAAGTTTTGGGAAAAAAATGCAATATAAAACTGCAGCTTTCACAACATTTCCTTTTTGCTATCACACTACTTCATTCATCAAAAAGAATGAACATTTAGGATTGCATTGACTTGCAAATTTTTGCAAACAATATGAAAAGTGAAAGAAAAGAAAAAAATAAATACCAAGCTTAGTTCTTTCTAATTAATCAACATCCTGTCACATTAGGAGGTTTTAAAGTTGTGAGGAGGTATTTTTGTTAATGAAGGAATGAACATCACCTGAGTCTGTCAGGCATCTTCTTCCATTGTGGTAGAGGGGATGAGGGGAGGTGAGAGAGTGCAGGGAACATGTGGACCTTCATAATAGTATTGCTATTTAAGAATAACAGCTTTTTCTTAAATATGCAATACATGTATTCCAAAATGGGTAATTGTATACCAGAGAAATACTTATTTTGAAGAATAAGTGTAGTGCCTCATTATGGGCTTCTAGTGCCATTTCACAGGCCTGCATATATCTGAGTCATGCACACAGGAATGCCAGATAAGGTTCAGGATTGCAGGAGATGTATGTCTTTATGGACCAGCAACTGAAAGTGAGATGAAATATTTCAGTACAACACAAGCAGTAGTTTTTTGTGTTTATAGAATGCTATCAAATCTGCAGGCATTGGAACCTTGAGAGCTGTATTGGTTAACCAGCCAATAGATAACTAATTTGGTGTGAGCTGAATGTAATTAATTTAACAACAAAAAACATAAAAAAAAAGCTTAATAGTTATTTAGATCCCTTACAAAAAAAAAAAAAATCTAGTTACTTAATGGATTTACAGATTTTTTTTTCTATCTATAGGTTAACTGGGAGCTTTGTACCAGACTTAATTGTGAGCATGAGCAATCAGATGTGGTTGCACCTTCAAACGGATGAAAGCGTGGGCTCAATCGGTTTCAAGGTTAACTACAAAGGTAATAGTACATTACTGGAAATGAATTTAATGGTGTACGAAAAATTAAGCCAATATTATGAAATGTTTTTCTTTTATATTAGGGGATGCATTCTATTTCCAGTTCTGTCAGTTTTAAAAATAAAACAATACAAGTTGAGTTGAAAAAAATACAAAAAATAAATTTGATCTCTTTAAAGGTCTTATGTCATATGAAACTGCATGCTTTTTATTTGGTGTGTTCCTACAGCAGTTGATTTTTGGGCTATAGTTTTACATTTATCTTCTGTTATTTCATGTTGAAAAATATTAAAGTGAAATAATTCTGTGATTATTTAAAGCTGAATGCATAAAAGAAATGAATACTTCCTACATTCTTTTGAAAATCAATCATGCCTGCCACAACAGAAAAAAAACACTGCAAGCGAAGAATTTGAATTACTGATGAGTTTTGGGCCAAAGACAAAGAAAACCCTACCTAATAATGTTGTTCTTAATGGTCTTAAAATGTGAGGGATCTATAATGCATAACATAAAACAGCTGTTCCTGTTTGATGCTTCTGGGAGAACATACAGTTTTCATGTAGCATGAAGAACAGAATCAACCAAAAACTTAAGCATAACATATACATATATATATACACATGCACTTCTGTATTATTACAGAATTAGGTATATTTATTATTTTTGTATTATATTTAACACAGCTGCATATATTTCTTGCAACAAATTTTTAAATTGCATGGTTCCTGCCTACCACCAAAACCAGATAATGGAAAGTATGATTATTCATCAAGAGAGGAGAAAGGAAAGGAAGGAGTTAAACCAACAACCATGTGTATTAGAAATGGAGCTGATGTTGTTAAGGATGGGCACATGGAGTGAATAAGCATATTGGGAGTAAACCTGCACGGTGTGACTTGCTTTTTTTTTTCTATCCATAACTTTCCTTTGTCTGTTCATTTATATTAAGTTCTATAGTGGTATGGCCTGAGTCTGCCTGTGCACTCTTGATATTCAAATCTAGTAGACTAAGATAGAAAGATCTTACTACTTTGTTTTATGGCAGTTATAAAGACCCAGGATTTTCACATTCCAGCTGTTGAAAGGGGCAACAGAAATGATTAGTATAAAGAAGTTTAAGAATTTGTTAATACATCAAAGCTTGAACCATAGCTGAATGGAAAAGGAAGCTTTTTAGATCTGGACTTCAAATAATTTGCACAGCTGAAGTAGTTGTTTGCTTTATTTACATGATTCTTTTCTAGTAAAATTAATTTTATTTGCAACAATTTCAGTTTGCAGAAGGCAGAGGATTATTGTCTAGTGTCTTACAATGTACTACTATGTCTTGTTTTATTCATGAGTTACATTTATTCTTAGAAGCTATAGTTCTGCAAGAATAAAATAAATTTAATATGAATAGGTAGAAGGGGACAGAAAGGGTGAACCTTCACAATCTCATCTCCATATAATCAACTTTGTGATTGCACACCTAGATATTGAGTCTGTATTTCTCTCTTGCCCTATACTGGTACTTTACACTAGCTCACTAAATAGCATTTGAATGCATCAAGCATTCAATGGATAGGCACTGCGTGGTGGGGTTTTTTGGTTTATTTTCGTTTATTCCCCCCAACCTGGAGTATGGCATAATTTTTTTATATCAGTTGCCTTTGCTTTGATCCATGAGATGTTGTATTTGTTAGAGATGCCAGAAACCAGGCAATGTTCTCGTAAATAAAATGAGAACCGGGGCGGGGGAGGGGAGGGGGGCAGAGGCAGGTTTGGGGATTGTTTTTTTTTTTTGTTAGTTTTTCTTTGTGTTCAAGTCCTTTCTGTAGGCTCTGAAAAGAGACTTCTAAATGGGTAGTATTTTGGGTAAGCAGCTGTTTTCCAATTAAAGTTTGGGAACTTATGAATTGGAAGTTGAAAGTCCAATGAGGTAAACCGAGTAATTGAGTTAGAATAGTGCATTCAGGGCTATGACATATCACTGACTTCTTTACTAGAATCAAAAAATTGCAAAGACTTTTCTCTCAAAAATGTTCAGAATTACTTCAGAGAGTTGTGCTTTCTGGGATTCAGGGTCAAAGGACATTTTAGTTTAAGTGACTACATGAATTATTAAGAAAGTATGCCCAATTTGCCTGTATATCTCTTTAATGGACTAGATCAAATTCTATTCCTATAACTTGTCCCCTTCCACCTCACTATTTCCACTATCCACTTAGACACCTGACTAGGGTTGATACTGTATCTATTTATATGTATTATATATTTAGATCTTGTAAGTTTCTGCTTACATAAAAGGTACAACTACATTAGCATTTTAGATTAGATCCAGGAGGCTGATTTTTGAACTGAATCTTCTTCTGATCATTCCCACTCCCCTTGCTTTATTTTTCGTTGCAGAGTAATCTTGAAAGGCACAGATTACATTCCTTTGAGGTAATTGATAAGATGCACTTGAATAGCACCGGGAATAGCATTCCTTATGTGCTCCAGCTCCTAATGGGCATTTATCAGGCCCTGATAAAGCTTGTCCAAAGTAAAACCACTAAACCACAATGAAATTCTTATAGCTAGTATGGATACTGTATGTTGTATTGTCTCACTTTACAGACTTGCTTATGTTAGAGTTAATTACTTGATAATGTACTCGATAACAGTACTTGCTAATACCTAAAATAATTTCCCACTACAATGTTTTGATGCCTAAATATCAGCTTCCGTATATCCAGAGAGTCAACTAACCACAGAGGTAGTGGAGATGTACGTGCCTCATCCCATCAAAATTCATAAAGACATTCTTCAATCTAGTTGACATTTAGGTCTGAGTCTGGCAGGCATTTTCAAGAATATAGATTGTTCCAAGCCCTACATGGAAGATGACAGGAGGAACAGAAGGTTGTGGGATGTCATTACCCAGTGCCCTTTACCCATTGTCCTCCAAAATGGTATGTTTGCTCAGGGTGTGAGATAGAAGGTCATATCCTTTCTGACTGGGATAGAATTGAATATGCCATATCATTTGTAATGATAGAAATAGACAAATGAATTTTTAAATACCTCTGCATGAGTAGGCTTTCAGCTGAAGAATTCTTTTAAATTTATGTTTATTACAGGAACTAACAGTTTATCTTTTCTTTATCTGCCATTTGAGAGAATGTAGTAAGTCTTTGTGAAATAATATAAATCTTTATCTTCTTCTAGGTTAAGGTGTTGCATATGGAGTTATTTTATGGTTTTAATAGCTACATCCTGTTATAATTATTTAAATAGAAAATAGAGGCATAAACATGGGAGAGAGTCTTTTAAAGTAAATAAGTTTTTGTTGTTGTTTTGAAATTCCTTTTCCAGTATCCCATAAAATAAAACTACTTAGGAAGGTAGAATAGTAAATATCCAGAATGGGCAGGACAGAAATGCAAGTACTGCCTCATTAGAGATGTATTTTACCTGTTATCTCACAGTTGTGCAAGCTGTTTTCTTTTCATGCTTCAAACAGATGTGTAGATTTTTTTCATGTGAAAACATGGAATATTTACCAATCTGAAATTTTAAGTGCATTATTTCCAAGTCATAATTTTGGGGGATTATTTGAAAACCATAGCCCTTTTAGGTATGAGATTAGACTGTGGTGCTCGTACAATTACCAAATAAAACAAATAAATAATGGATTCTTTTTAGGCTTCCTGCATCAGTGCTATGAAAGGAAACTACAAAATAATAGTTATTAATGATGACAAATTACATGAATACTTTGCATCATATAGTATTTCAGGAAATGGTGCCATATTGTCACAGTAGCACTTCTATTCCCAAAGCCATGGTGAAGAGGAAGGAAGTGTCTATCTAACCAACAGTGGAGAAACAATCTCCAACATATTTAAACACTGGAACAGAATGGTTTTCATCTATAATTGAGGAAAAAAAAAAGCTGCACAAAATACAAGAGAAACTGATAAAACTGTGGCATAGCCTTCAAAGATGAGAAACCCATTTTTTAAGATCATAAGATTTTGCAGAATTGTGACTTTATTTCATTTTGCAAGAACTGATTGAGAATCTAGCAATGGAATATTATAGTTCTTGGAAAAATTATACATGAGAACTCTAACTGCAATAGCTTTCATATGCAATAGCTTCCTTTTGTAACTTTGGACATATGTGAAAGAATAAATTAAATAAAAAATACGCCTTTTAAAAATACACTTTTTCAAAATAAACTTTTTAGCACAGAATTTGTAGGATTAAAAATAAAGTAAATAATCATGGTGTAAAATCATAGGAAAAATTATTTTAAGGAATTAAGTCAGTAATGTAAACACATAGTACAAAACCATCCTCTATTAGCATGCTGAATTTCTGTTTAGGTCAGATTTGAGTCCTCTGAAACAGAGGAAATTATCCTCAGGGCAGTCTAGTTCTGTCGGGTCCCCATGCTGCACCCTCTGTTTCTGAGCAGTGGCCAGTTCTGAGGCATTTTTTTCTCTTGGTGTGTCTCTTTTATTTCTCTCCAAAAAAACAGCTACACATTAATAGAACTTCTTAAATAAGGAGATTCTCCTGATAGCTCTGCCTCCTATCAGGACAAAATATGTGTGATTTTGTTGTTAACTATAATAATACATCAGACATACTCTAATTTTAATTGCGTAAGAAAATAAGGCTGAAGAAGGTTACTTTGACTGGAGCGTAATGGTAAGTTTCAGAAGAGGCTTGTCTAAGATGCCAAGCTAGATAGGAGTGTAGGTAAAAAGTGAATTTGAAGCAAAGTAGATTTGCTTATTCAATTTTCTACATTGATGATCTAATTTTAAGGTATGGGATTTATACTCTGACACCCAGTATTTCAAAAGATTTCTTTTTGCTTAAAGCATAACTTTCATCTTGCTTCAACCAGTGTGACTTGTGTTCCTGAGTGCTTGGGGTAGTCTTGCAGCCTGGGGTAGCCTTCTGGAGTTTGTGATCCGCATTTCATCCTATTTTCCTAGCAGTAAGCACTGAGTTGCAGACACAGCTGAGTTTTTTTGTCACAGATGCCACAGAGATGTTTTTCCATGACTAACTGCTCAACAGCACTTGTTTTTCTGTTGGTGACAGAACACTTAATGATCTGAATTAGGTAGATAATTTAATCCAGTGTTAGTCCTCTCACTATGTCTGGAAACACATATTTCAGAAGTATGTGCAAAGTAAGATACATTTGCCATAATACAGGCTTCAGGAAGGTCTCATCTCAACAAGTTGTGAGAGTAGCTTATTTATGAAACATATATCTTCATGTCCATTCTCCATTCTACTAAGAAAATATAGCTTTAGTTCTTGTTGTTCATATTATAGACTAATTTTTAAAAAAACTTAAATTACTGAGCTGAGTGAGATCGTGGACAGTTTAATTGTGTAAATTTGGGTTTCACAAGACAGGTGATTTTGTTTGTTTCTTAAATACTACCTAATCCTTCTTTTGTGAGGAAGTGGGAAGAGAAGCTTTTGTACTTTCTGTGTGTCAAAATCAGGAATTAAATTATCACACTTCTCCTTTCTGAACTGTTCAGTCCTATCCATTTCAGCTTATGGTTTTTTGTGGTATTTTCACTGTTTTGATGATTTCTGTTGCCTTTGTATCCACTCTCCTCTGTGTTTCTCATGTGTTTTGTTTGTATGTGTTTTGTGGCGCAGTAACTAGACAGGATCATGCCAATGATTTATTTAATTGGTTCCTAATACCCTCAATTCTATTCCTTGTGCATCCTAACTTCATTTTGCAGAAAGAATGACAAACAGAGATTCACTTTAATGGCAAAAATCCCTGTGCTAAATCAATGCAAATGAACCTAAACCTTGTTAGTCTAATGATTAGTACAGATTCTCAAATACAAATACTGCTTTGTATTTATAAAAGAAAAAAAAAAAGAACACTTGTTGTGCAACCCCACTAACCAATAGATAGTTTACAAATAGAGCACAACTTTCTCTGTACCTGATTCCATTTCTGCTGCAAGTGTGTTATTGACGAGTTTTGTAATTCAAGCTCGTTCCTATTTCAGATCTCTTGAACATATTAAGCAAAAGGGCATCCACTGCAGAAATCTGGGGCACCTTCCTTGTTAACTTACTGCCAAGATGAAAATTGGCACTATATTTTACGCTCTTTGTTCTTCCTGCTTTGTTGGCCACAACTCACTGCAAGCTTTTTCTGCCCCTACTCTGTCAGTATTATCCAAATGTTTTATTAACCTTTTTATCTAATTCTCAAACAATGGATTTGACACAAGGTATAAGAGTTCCTGTTTGTAATCCCTAGATTATAAGAATATGAGAACAGCTGTACAGAGTCATGATAAAGATCCACTTAACTAAATAACACATAAGGAAAAGAGAGAAAGCAATGATATAGTGACACTTCTTCAGAATGCTTTCCTACACTCTAACGGTTTGTGGCACAGAGACTTCCTAAATCCAGTCTATTTATAGTAAGTAACTCTTGACAGATTTTTTCATCCATGATTTTGTCTATTTTTCCTCTTAAGCCCATACACACTTCTAGTATTCTGAATATTTCATGGCAAGAACATTCCAATGAAGAAGTATTTCCCTTGTTCACTGTAGTTTTACTAGCTTCGTCTGATGCTTTTCATTCTTTTTGTAGAAAATATTGTATTTAATCTACCATTTTACTGCTTACTCAGTTTTGCAGGACCTTTCTTTATTTATTCACAGGTGGTTGTCCTCATTGCTGCTCTGTGTAAGGTAGTATCATCAGCAAGTTTTGTCATCTCACTGCTTGCCTTGTTTTCCAGCATATCTACAAATATATTGTCAAACAGGTTAGATACTAAAGAAGTCCATTAGTGACTTCTCTCCTCTGGAAGAACTGACCATTTACTTTTACCATCAATTAACTATATTTTAAGCAAACATCCATCAAAAGCCTGTCTTTCTATGACAGAGATCCTAGTCTCTGTAAGAACCTTCCATTTGCACTTCCTCAAATGCCCTTTGGAAGTGCAAATAGTCTACTCAAACTGGATTTCTCTCATCTCTGTGCCTGCTAATCTCTCTGGAAAGCATTGGTAGGCTTGTAATGCAGGACTTTCCTTTAGAAAAGCCGTGCTGCTTTGTGGATTTTTATCCATGTGTCAGCTGAATCTATTCTTGATTATAATTTCTGGTCTTGTTACATCTCAGGTTTACATCTCTGTACTTTTCAGATGCCTCTTGGAACTCTTTCTGAAAGCAGACACTGTATTTGTCCCTCTTACCTACAGTGCTGTGATCACCTTAAGGAGGAAATCGGACATTCCTTAAGCTTTTCTACCCGCACTTTGAGTTCTATGTCTAAGAAGGCCCCAACCCAAGCTTTTTTCCTGTGATCACAGGTCCAAATAATTACCTAGGTTATCTGCCATTGCTTTACAGCACCCACAGAAACAGCTAGGCAAATAAGAAATATCTGTTCTTCTTTCTGATGGAGTACCTATTTTTTTAGTCAGGTTTTTTGTTTGTTTGGGGGGCGGTTCACAAATGATCATGTGTTGTTGCTAGAAACTAAGTTCTTTCAAAACTTTGATGTGTGCTGTCAGGATAGGTTTTGTGTTTTGGGAGTGGTGGTGTTTTGTTTATTTTTTTTCTCTTTTAATTACTAATTTGTTCCAGTAGGTCTTTTGACATCTCAGTCTTTGATAGTTCATCTTTAATATTAGAAAAGTTTATGTTCATTGTACTGCTGAGATAAGAAATTTCCTATCTGTCTCAAGATATATGTTTTGCATTTGAGTTTGAATAAAAAGACTAATGCTGTTCCATCCACCAGTTGTCTACTCTTCATCTAGACTGCATGCAGAAATTTGACTATGTACATGTGTATTTAAATATGCAAATATATACTTATAATCCAAGAAAAAGTCAAATATTAGTACATAGTTTTTAATTTATAAATGTTCAATACAATACACTTCATCTATATTTCTTTATATAAAATATATGAATTAATGTTGCATAAGATTTGATCTTTCATAGCTCCCTAAATGGTATTTCTGAGTACTTAAAAGGCTGTGCAGGATACATTATAATGAAGTTCTCAAAAATTTCATATAGTAGAAGGTTAAAAAATTATAAATTTGTATGCAACTACTGGAATTTAGCTTTTCTATAAATTATTACCAGTATTGTTTGTAACTCTGTAATCTTGCAATACAAATATACTTGTCTCAAGTCATATGAGAACTAATAATAAACTGTGCCTCAAAAAGCTGTTGCTTCAGAATGCATTTGGGTGTGGGGTTTTTTTTGTTGTCTTTTAAAATAATTTCTGGAAGGAGTATATTTGTGGTAATGAGAAACTTTCATGTTCCTGTTAACTTTACCAATTTGGTGAAAACAGGTCTTCAGTCTAAAAGCATGTTCTTAGAAAATGAAATTGCGTGGTTTATCTCTATTTCATATCTCTATTTACCCAAAATATTTATTTACTGGTGCTTGCTGCTTCTTTTTGTTTATTGATTTTAATTCTGATTTCTCTGCATGTTAGTATTGTTTAATATTATGTTCTCCAAGTTGATTTATAAAATGAGGTTATTTGTCTTCAACAAGACTTAATTTAATATTAATATTTCTACTTAATGGTTTTGTTTCGTTAAAAGAAAGGTAATTATTTCCATGACACACAATTTATGATCCTTTTTCTGCAACTCCCCTCATGTCAGTGGAGAGCTGGTCAGACAAATTGTTATTTGAAGGTGACTCCCATGACTTTTTAATTTTGTTCAATAAAACTGTATGCCATCCTTTCTGCTTTACAATATTTAATTAAAAGCATTTAGCAATCAAACCTTTTGTGATAGTATTATCTGTAAAGAAGAGTAGAAGGATTTTCTCTCCTCTGACATTAGTCTGCTGAGCAATATGAATACATTACATGTGGAAAGGTCATCTTTTGCTATGTCCTTAAGTATTAGCTACTGCTTGAACCAGGACACTGGGCTAAATGGCTGTTAGTCTGACTCATCCTCAGCATTTCAGTATGTATTTAACTGCATTCGGTTCCCTGGTCTTATGTCTTAAGCACATATGTTACAAAAGACTAGCTATTTACCTCTGGTTTTAGGGCAAAAAATATACCCCAAACTGCTTATTTATTTGTGGGAGTTCAGTGAAAATTTTGTTATAAGTATTTCTGAACTTTATCTCTGTAACTGAAAGCAAGAACCCGTAGACAGGTATTAAAGCAATTCATGCTTTTGGAAAGATCCTCCTGGGCAACGGGTAGAATTTGAAACCCCGACGTGATAGAATAGCAGTTAGAATACCTTGAGCTGAAGAGGTCTAAAAAGTGCTATGAATAGAGAGTTCTGTGTCCATATTTAATATCTTATTTCTCTCTGAATGAATTTACCTCAATATTTGCAATACATATTTTTTTGTGTTCTCCACCAACTAGCCATGATCTTTTAGTTCAAGCCTGCCTCTTTTCTCCACATATTTTACAACAATGAGAATTTGGTATGCCTGATTAGTCTCCTTTTACCACACTTGAATTTGAGTTGATGGAGGTCCCCATCGTGGCTGTGTTGCACCAATTTTCTTGAAGTGGTGAAGGACTGTGTGGTAGCCTCTGGCGATGTCTGCTTTCAAAACATTAAGATGCATTTCCTGCTACATCAGCTTGTGAAAGGGTGACAGAAGCAAGATTTCCACCTGTTTGTCTGCTGAAGTTACATCATGGCATAGTTGTTGCTAAATTTCTTTAGCTGTTGGCATTTCATGGAACAGAGGGCTAGAAATTTATTTTACTTCGTTGGATGAAGAGTGAAGTTACTTGTTTGGTTTTGTATACTTCAGTATGTAGGATAGCTACAAGCAGGTAGGCGCTGTATTTAAAGTATAGTCAGAACTTACATTTATAATGTGTGTATGTATGGAGGTTTTTCAAAATGTTTTCAGCTAAAACACTCAGAAGAATCAGCATAACCAGTTGAGGTTTTGCACTTCTCCTACTTGGACTCCTGAGTTTTCCATATTTCCAAGCATTATGCCAGGAGAATGATTTTTTTTTTTTTTTTCCTTTTTCCCTCAAGTCAATAATTAATTTCTGTAAGTGCTGCTATGCTAGAAAACAAATACATCAGCAATGCCTTTTCAGCATGTATTTTCATGTTCTGAGAAACCTCTATTAATTAATTGTATCGTATTAGAATAGACTGTATCTTACATTTATTGATGTCTTTTTGTTTCAGTTTGCTGTTGGTTGGCATTTTCTGTAACATATTTCCAATATATGAGCTACAAAGCTTTAGATTTGCCCATCTGTTGTGTGTTTATTGCACCAGGCAGCTAAGCCCCATGCACCCCCACAGCAGGATGGGGGAGAGAATCGAAAGGGTAAAAGTGAGGAAACTCGTGGACTGAGATAAAGACAGTTTAATAGGTAAAGCAAAAGTGGCATGTGCAAGCAAAGCAAAATAAGGATTCATTCACCACTTTCCATCAGCAGGCAGGTGTTTAGCTATTTCCAGGAAAGCAGGGCTCCATCACATATAATCATTACTTGGGAAGACAAACTCCATAGCTCTGAAAGTCCCCATCTCCCTCCTTCTTCCCCCAGCTTTTATTGCTGAGCATGACAGCATATGGTCTGGAATATCCCTTGGGTCAGTTGGGGTCAGCTGTCCCAGCTGTGTCCCCTCCCAACTTCTTGTGCACCCCCAGCCTACTTGCTGATGGGGTGATGTGAGAAGTACAAAAGTCTTTGACTCTGTGTAAGCACTGTTCAGCAGTAACCAAAACATCCCTGTGTTATCAACACTGCTTTCATCACAAATCCAAAACATAGCATGATATGAGCCTCTGTGAAGTAAATTAAGCCTATCCCAGCCAAAACTACTACACCAGCTTACTGTATGATGATGCTTACTTCTAAAGATGGTGCACAGATAGTGCATTAAACGTTAAATTTGCTTGCATTAAACTAATTATTTTATGGACTGTTGAGTCCATACTTTCATTTTAATTGGTGTTATTGCCAACTTTTTGGTATGATGGAATCCTCATCGTATTTTGGTGTTGCTGAAGCAGCATTTCATTAAAAGCTAGTTTCTGTGGCACAGAGAACCCTATGTGAATTTCTGCTTGGTGTGCCTTTTTTTTTCTTTTATAGAAAATCTTTAGAATAGAGAGTTTTAATTTTTAACTTACAACATGTCTTTAGGCTTATATATGCTGATAATTCATGTTGGATATCTGAAATATATATTGAACATCCCTTTTCATGATTATATCTAAAATAAGAGTTTTTCTTTAACATGCTGTTATATTTTTATAAAAATTAAACGTATGAAATAAAGCACTGAGTACATGGGTTTTTGTACACGTATTAGGGATGCACATGGAATACAAATAAAAACTTGATTCCTTCGGTTAAAATCCATAATCATGTTATGTTTAATTAATGACTTATACTTTTGAATTAGCCATTGTACTCTCCCTCAGAAAGACTGCTAGAAAGTTGTGGGTTCTTTGGTTTTTTTTTTTCTTTCCCCTCTCTTTCATTGCTGCTTGGTGTATTTCTATGCATAAAATATTTCATGATATATGAAAAATGACAGAACGACAAATTGAAGATCCCCATGATGCCACAAATTTGTTATTAAAGCATTTGTGAGATGTGTAGCATGAGTTTGAATTCCTTAAAACTGAGAGAAAAATCCAGTCTCTAATATCATGAGAAAGGGCTCATTTGTCTCTGTGTTGTCACATCAAAAAATAGACCATCATCTTCTCTCCTTGAATTATAAATCCAAGCTTTTTCTTTTCTTATATATTCTGGGAATTAAGAAGGGATTCCAAATTTATTAATTACAGCTCTTGAACAGTAAAGGCAATTATTGTATGTACGTGTCATCTGGTCAGTTGATGCTGATGGAAAGGAATGTTTCCCCTGAGAGGTATATTATAGTTTCTTTTTTCTATTGTGTATGGTTGGGGAGAGGGTGGCATCTGCCTTTGGCTTTAGCTTGCTTTTTTTTTGTTTATTTAACCACTCGCAGTATGTGCAAAACACTAAAAGATTTCATTTTATCAGAAAACAAAATACTACATCGACTGGCCAGTGCTCCAAGGTGTGTTAAGGTGTCCAGCCACTGAGTCTTTCCTTTATTTTCTCTAAACAGCAGCTCAAAATACCTGCCAAATTTGTTTTATTTCATTTTCTGTGTTTTAATATCTGGTCATATCTTTTCTTATTTGCAATTAATAGATTTTCCAGATGTTGCATAAAAGTCCTTTCATTTTACATGAAAAGATCTGTTAGCCAGGAGCTTTCTTCTCTGCTCTCTCCCCCCCACCCCTTCTCTCTCTCCTCCCTCCTTCTTCCCCCTTCTCTTCCTTCTCCCTCCCACTGGGCTGAAATAATTTGCATATCAAAACTGTTGCAGATCTTGTGAAGAGTGAACTTCTGGTCAGCTAAATAACACAAAATGAGAGAAGATGATCTAAAATTCATTTTAGCTACAGGCTCACTTACGAAATCTGATTGAATACCTGAAAAAGTGGGTGGCAAAGAAACCCTAGGAAGTTCCAAGTTGATATGACTAGGCAAACTTCATGATTTTCCAGAAAACATGCTGTGGAATTTAGTGCTTTTGTTGCAATCTTTGGTCCCGTTCATTCTAAAAAGACAATGAATATTCAGAATGTTTGTTTTTTGGTTTTTTTTTTCCTTCAGTCTTTGAAGTGCAAGCTTCTACACTTGTGGATTTAGAAACTATAGACGATTAATAGATTGAGACAAAGATAAAGTCAGAATTTGACATTACCTGACAGAATAATATAAAAAAGTATTTTTGTGTTAATTATGACACATCCTTTAAATAGGCCACTTGTGAGAATTAGAGAACCAATTAATGAATTATCACTTTTTCTAATAATAAAAATAAGCAAAAAAATCATTATCCTCTGATGAACATAATTAATGAAGTATACCCATATGAATAATATTTTTCTCTTTACTTATGTATACAGAAGCAATTGAAGCTTTCTCTGCCCAACCAAATCTTGTGGAAGATTATATGGGTTTTGAACTTTTACATCTGCCATAGGAAGGAATTCTGTAACTTGCTGTTACTCACATCTGGAGTACTGTGTCCAGCTCTAGGTTACCCAGTACAAGAAATGTATGGACTTACTGGAGCAAGTCACAGGATCACAAAGATGATTAAAAGGCTGGAGCAGCTTTCATATGAGAAGAGGATGAGATGACTGGAGCTGTTTAGCCAGGAGAGGAGAAGGCATACGGGGATCTTACCCATGTGTATAAATACCTGATGGGAATGAATGAAGAAGAGGGAGCAGAGTCTTCTCAGTAGTACCAAGAGGAAGCAATTACCACATATTAAAACATAAGAAATTCCATCTGGATATAAGAAAGCATTCTTTTACTGTGAGGATGCTCAAACACTGGAACAGGTGGCCCAGAGAGGTTGCAGAGTACCTATCCTTGGAGACCATTCAAAACTTGACTGGACATGGTCCTGGGCAGTCTGCTGTATGTAGGTGACCCTGTCTGAGCAGGGGGGTTGGACTAGATGATCTCCAGAGGTCCCTTCCAACCTGAACCATTCTGTGAATCTATGATTCTAAGCTAAAAAAAAAAAAAAGCAAGAGACATCTTTTTTGATTTTAAATGTGGGGAAAAAATTAATGGGAGAGTAAATAACTCTTTCCCTATGCTTTCTCTGAAAAATCCCTTCTTTTATTTTTTCTCTAACTTTAAGTTTCACAAAACATCTAAAGTTTCTGTAGAATTATCAATATTTATAAATTATATTATTCTGAAAATAATCTGGGAAACAAAAGTTTTGGTTTTGGTGGTTTTTTTTAAAGCAGGAAAGAAATTAGGATTTTGAACTGGAAATTTGCATGTTTATTCTTTTGTTTATGTCATTCTTCTCTAAATTATTTTAAATCTCTTCTGATTCTAACTTGCTTGTCACGTGACTGGCAATAAAAACATTTTATATCAATCCAGCATCCTTTGGAGACAGTCTTCTGTGGCTGACACATTGAGAACTACTAGGAAAATACCTTTTCCTTTATGGTTTCTAAGACCAGAGCACTATATTTTTTCTTTTACCATGGAATAAGAAACCAGACTTCCTCAAGTTGGAACACCTTTCAAAAAAAAAAAAAAAAGGCACGTAGAGACTTATTTTTCAGCTGAATAGTCTAGAAGAATTACATGTATATACATTTTCAATTAAATGTCTGTCGTGGTTTAACCCCAGCCAGCAACTAAGCACCACGCAGCTGCTCACTCACTCCCCCCCCATCCAGTGGGATGGGGGAGAAAATCAGGAAAAGAAGTAAAACTCCTGGGTTGAGATAAGAACGGTTTAATAGAACAGAAAAGAAGAAACTAATAATGATAATGATAACACTAACAAAATGACAGCAGTAGTAATAAAAGGATTGAAATGTACAAATGATGCGCAGGGCAATTGCTCACCACCCGCCGACCGACACCCAGCCAGTCCCCGAGCGGCGAATCCCTGCCCCCCCCTTCCCAGTTCCTAAACTAGATGGGACGTCACATGGTATGGAATACACTGTTGGCCAGTTTGGGTCAGGTGCCCTGGCTGGGCATGAGAAGCTGAAAAATCCTTGACTATAGTCTAAACACTACTGAGCAACAACTGAAAACATCAGCGTTATCAGCATTCTTCACATACTGAACTCAAAACATAGCACTGTACCAGCTACTAGGAAGACAGTTAACTCTATCCCAGCTGAAACCAGGACAATGTCTCAGTTCACTTATTTGGCAGATTGAACAACGTGCCATTTTGCCTAGCTTGTAGCTAAAGTGAGTGCTTGGGAGCCAGTTCCTGGAACTGTACCTACATGAAGGTACAACTGCATCATGAAGGTACAACTGCGTGAAGTTGCTGATTCTATGGTGAATGCTTTATTAATGCTGATAGTCAGGTGATGGAGTCGGTTAATGAAAGAAGGCCACAGCTGACTTCTCAGCTAAGCTGAATCTGGAGAAACTGTTTTGAACTATTTATAACTGGGACTTAGGAGAGAAGCATTTGAGATTACTGTGTCTTGGAAATCTTAAATTTTTTCAAGAAACTTCAACGTTACAGAGAGGAAGTTAAGGTCATTTTTTTTTCTGTGGATTGTAGGTTTTTTTCTTTTTAAATGGAACTGGAGAGACATTAGGTAGTAGGTTTTTGTTTTCTTTTTTAATGATTAACAAAAATGGAAAAATATCTTCTTATGAAATCACACAGTGGATTATCAATTTAGTCTGCATTTTAAATGACTTGGGAAAATATAGAGGTGTGAGCATGTGTCTGCAAACTAACTAATCTTGATTATTGCTTTTGTTAGTCACTTAAGAATTTTCACTTGAACTGTTTGGATTGTTACAGAGACCAATTTGAGAAGAAAATTAACTTTACTAAATAGGTACCATAACCAATAGCTTTATTAAATGATAATTAAAGAGAGATTGTGACAACTTTCTCTGAGTATTCATGTAAATTCCTCAGCAAATACAGAAGTTAACCTGATGGAATTAATTAAATGACATTAAACAAATGAGTTCACAAAGCCACACAGAATAAACCCTAGAAGGTGAACTTTAGTAGGCATTTAATAATAAATGGAAATTAGTAGAAGATCTGTTGGTGACGTTATTTGAAACTGAACTGAATTCTTGGAAATAGTCAGGGACACAAACTGAGCTTATTCCAAATTTAAAGTAGGAACTTGGAAAACTTATACTCGGTGAAATTTTGAACACCTGATCCCTAAAATCCTCTTCAAATCCAAACAGTGGGGTTTGAAATTCTTCCTCCTTGAGGAGGCATTTCAGAGAGGTGATCTGAAGAAACTGGGATCATGAGTGCTGTGCCATCCTGACATAGCCGAAGGAAGTGATGTAAGAGTATCTTGCACTTCAGTGGAACTTATTGTTATATTCAGTCTAGTTAATAGCAAAAGGGAACACAATATAAAAAGAACTAAGAATTTCTTCTTTGTCCAATTCACATTTTAAGTCTAACACTCAGATTATCTAATTAACACAGAGAAGCCTTATTAACAATACAGATAAGGTGGTTCATAACCTTCCTGGTATCTGCTCCTTTTCCCTGGAGTTATGTTCACCTTTCCATTGTCTCTTTGTGTCCTAACATTAACATCTGCCTTCCTCATGCAGAGGGGAGTAGGGAGGAATGTACTACAATTTATCAGCATCCCGAGGTCAGGGCTTGGAGAAGTATGAAGTTCGTAGTGGGGTTTCCTTCTCCTCTGGGTCTTAGGCAATTACTCTTACACACTTCTTCAAACAGCCAAGTCTGGGTTTTTTTGTTGATTCCCAGTTGCCATTTTGAGTTTGCAGAATAGCCTCCCCCATTCCCATGGACACCAAGGGCTGTTGAATGTTACACAGTGTCTACCTGGGTTAGTCAGAGCTTCACTACACATGATTGTCACAGAACTTAAGCTCCAACAGGGTAAGTAATAGTCACTCCATTACCAAACAATTGCTGTTTCAGCTCAAACCAGCTAAAAGCAGCTCTGGTCAGGGCAAATCCAGCCAAACACTGAGTCCTGCCATGGCAGGTCAATGCAATGCCTGTGGCCACTTAATGTTAGTGGGGTAGAAATCATATTTACTGGGCTACATAAGCTGCTTAAAACAAGACTTCAAGTATTTTCATAGACCTGGGATCCAGAACCCAGAGTTGTCTCCAGGCTATTGCTTAGGTGATGCTAGTAAATAGACCATATATGTATATATATATTTATATATTTTATATATAAATAAAATTGTGTAATATTTAAGTATCTGAATTAGTTATGTAGAAAACAAATGATGTTAAATCCATTCTCTCTTCAGTCTGAGGGGGATAAAAAAAATAACCAACATTTCACATGTCATGAGTTAGGGATAAAGGAAAGGCCAGACAGACAAATGGTAAAGGTCATTGTAATTAAATAAAGAAAATTACTAGTTTTATAGACTAGGTTTACAGTAAATGATACAGAAAATGGAAGCATTAACAATAAGGAATTTCAAAAGGAGGAAAATTGTGCTTGAAAAATAACGTCTTATATAAAAAGTTAAACTTTTTTGATAGTGTTGTTGGTAGTAATGAAGAAAAAATTTAAAAGGCAGCTTAGGAAATTCAGTTTAAAATTTTGGCTGAATCAAGGGGAAAAAAAAAGGTGATGGCCTTCACTGTCAGTGGCAGAAATGGAGTGCATAGTTCACACTGTTGAATGCAGTCCCTTTCTTTTTGGCAAGTCCTAGTGGCTATCACCAATTTATTATTTATTACCTACAACCATGCATTATTTTTGGACAGTTATCTTGCAGTTACTGACAACAGATATAAATGTAATAGCTGTAGGTTATACATGTAGCTGCAATAATAAATCTTATAATAAGCTTAACTTTAAAAAGTATGAAAAAACCCTATAGCATAAGCGTTATGTTTGCTTTCCACATTACATTTGTAGATCATATTTAAGTTCTAAAATACCTTCATATATGATGATAAAAACCATTGAGCCCTATGGCTATCTAAAGATACTGTGTTGCAACTTGTTTAATAAAACTTACTGTTCTAATATTATTTTTGCTTCAAATTGCTTATTTTTTACCCACAGTCCAAATCCCCATATGCTTAACCATGTAAATGTACAGGAAGAAACAGAGAAACTAAATGGAAAATAATCCTGAAAATGTACATTGTGTTACTATATAAGCTGGGAAAATGTCTTATACTTAGATGGTAGGAAGTTATTATGTATTCTGTTAACATGGCCATCTCTACTGTTAACTTTGTACATGAACTTAAAGGACTCCTCAAATCTGGCAATCCAGACATAGGCTTTCTAAAATGAAAGCATGGACACAATGTAATAAATAATAAATAGTATTTGGCCTAGTGCTATGGTACATTGTTTCCTACTTTAGCACTGCATTTAAAAAGACTAAAAGCTGCACATGGGAGAATTTAAGCCCTGGGCATAGTTTTTGTCAAAAAAAAAATGTGTCTAAAATACAACCACCAAGAAATACGAATAATCCAAAAGCTTCAAGGCACCTGTTCTACAACTTTGTAGAAACCAAATCACTTCATCTAGTGTGACATATGTACTGTAATACAAAGTGTGCCAAGTCAATTAAATTCCTAATTGTCTGTTTTTGAGAAAAACAGATGGTGGGTCAAATTTTATTCACTTTCAACAATTTTAGGCCCCCACACCTATTAGTGATATGCTCATATTACCCAGTGGGGAGTTTAAAAAAAGATTGCCAAGGTCTTTTTCAAACTGCTTACTTTTCTTACCCCCACTGCCCCACTCCTTGTTTAGGAGTATTTAAAACTGTGGGGTTTTGGTTTTGTTTTGTGGGATTTTTCCTACAAGGTATTTTTTTTTTCCTGTGTACTTAACCAAAAAGCTGTTGGAGGTTAGAAATACGCAGATAAAGATGTACAGTAGAGATTGGAAGTTTGCCAGTTTCGATCTCTTCAACAAGTTAAGGGTTATAAAATTAATTGGCTTTTACATGGCCTTATTACTCAGCTGACTGTGCCTGGAATTTTTTTTTCCTATGATTTCTACAGTTTTTTTAGTTCTTTTAAGTGTCTTTTGCAATAATCTAACAATGGCTATGTTTACGACACCTGGTTGGACATGTGAACCATAGTTAAAATAAGTAAATTTGTGGCATGTTCTAAATTTTTGAGAGTTTTGTTCTCTGCTCTCCAAGTGGTGCCTAGTTATTACCTTCTATGCCAGGACAGCATTTTCTTCCTGCAGATAACTTCTTGCTCATTTTTCTGGCTTTTTTTTGATAGGTATGTCTGCTGAAGCAGAACACTCTGTTAGGTAAGTTCTGGAGTAAATATTTGATTTAAAATATTATTCAATAAGACTAAAAAGCTGAAAAGGTGCAAAGAATTGAATTCTGTTAGTGTGAATATGCGTGCAGGTAGTCTGTGGAGACCCAACACAAAACTAGCTACTTCCTTTTGTCTTTGTGGTTGGCAAGCCAGAGCTAACCTGAGCAAAAGAATCATCATTCCATAGTCTTCTTCAGTGTCTGTAAGCCTCCTATTTCCAATGAGACCAATACTACTGAAGAAACTTAACATCTTGCCATACTTTCTCACTTTGTATTTTTTTCAAAATCAGTAGAAATTAAGCAGAAGTTTCATGAAAGCATTTTGTCCTCTTTTTTTTTTTTTCCTTTTGCCCCTCATAAATATTTTCCATTCTTTTCCCCATAAGGGGATCAGAGGTGTTCTAAATATCCACGGATTTCTCCATTTAAACATGCTATGAAAAATGTTTTAAACTGACATCTGTATTTAAAAATACAGTGGTTTAGATAATTTTTGCTTTCAACAAATGGGGAAAAAAAGTCCAAACTTGCTCAGTATCTTAAAAAAAAAAATAAAATTGTTTGCACAAATTGGGCTATTTATTCCAAAGACCTTTGGAGAGATATGACTTAATCTTACCTAGGAAAATACTTTCGTATCAGTTTAATTCTGCTTGGATTTATGCCCATGGATGATTTGGCCATAAAGTCAGCATTGCTATCTCTGGTTTTCAGTCTTTAATGCAGCCAAGATAAATGCATTTAGATCTACTACCTCTGTGCTAAGGAATTTACACATTATCATCTTCGATGTGAATCAGATCATCTGTTTACAGAGAAGCGTTCATTTTTCCA
This sequence comes from Buteo buteo, assembly GCF_964188355.1. Lineage (NCBI taxonomy): Eukaryota > Metazoa > Chordata > Aves > Accipitriformes > Accipitridae > Buteo > Buteo buteo. Next base: position 61,132,024 of record NC_134173.1, on the reverse strand, counting down.
CTTTTTTATTAGTTGTGATACCTCTGAAAAGCCTTGTTTATTGTAAATATGGAAGATTTCTTACTGTTTGCTGGTGCATTTAGTAGTTCTGTTTTATTAATTTATTTTTCAGGAACATTTCAAGTAAGGATCATTGCCAGACTTAAATATTCCTTCTTTTTATAAAAATGTCATAATTCTAGGGTATGGTAGAGTCAAACCCTGGACTTATTCATGGGGGGCAGCTAAAGAAGGTTACAAGGATTTTGGTACTGTGTTGTGACCCAAGCTGAAAGTGAAGATGAATCATAGGAACATAGGGTGATCTGGACCCAGTGCAGCTGCAATTTCACATTACTCTAGTCCCTCTGCCACCATTACTGAACTACTAGTAATATACTTGACGTACTTAAGAAATTAATGTGGTTCAGTAATGATAGGTTTTGTTGCCACAGAAACCTCTTTTAATGAGCAGATTGCTTAGAGCAATTCAATTGAATTTTGCTTTGTATCCACGTTTCTTTTGTTCAGTGAAATACATGTATCTGTACAGTTCCAGTAGGGGATAAGTTCTTAGAACTTCAGCCATTTGACTAAAGGAGAAAATGAGGTAACTGGTTTGTTGGTTTTTTTTAGCTTCTGTTCAGCTTTTTATGGCAATTTAGTTGTCTAAAGAATTTTTTTGTGAAAGGAAACATCTAGTGGCAGATATTGAGTTTTCTAGAAATTATAAACATTTGATTTAAGATGTAATTTCAAATTACTGTAATTTCATTAAAATGATTGGTAGCAAGTGAGGGGCAGTGTAAAGGAAAGTCAAACTCCTCCTGAAATAATGGACTTGGTGTGAACATCCAAATTTAGATATTTACCACTTTCATAGGACTTTCATCTTCAGAAGCATGGGTGGCACCCCATGCTAAAGCACAGCCTCTCCAAATCATATTGTTGATGTGGAATGGAAAATGTTAGAGACAAGGTGAATTATCAGTGAAAGGCAGATCACAAAGCATGTTATACGGAGAAGTGCTTCATGTCCACCTATCTTGTAGAACTGAAATAATTTAGTGGGTGTTTTTAGTGAAATAATTTGTGTGGGTAACGTCCCATGAGATCTCATCCAAAATGATCCAAGAATAAAAGTCACTCTCTACACTTCTCATTTTTCATGCCTTCTACTGTTATCTCATTTTTATTACTTTTCTACTTTTAAGCATCACTTACACCACTACTTTGAGTATGGTAGTGAGCTGATTATTCATGAAGTGAATTTTTATTCTGAATATACTTTAGTCAGCAAGATTTGTTGAACATGCTTTTGAGTAACTGGCATCTGCTAGAATTTATCTGATTTTTACTTTATCTCTAATACCTATCAATCTTCAAATACGCGAAACAGTTTCCAGCTGTAGAACTCAGATTCCCAACTTTGATTCCTCTCTATCTACAGATGTTCCCTTGAACAAAGGACATTTCTTTTGCCAACTTTGTTAAAATACAAGTCTTGTTAGGCATGTTTCTTTCTTTTTGTCTTCAAAAGGGAGTGGAATTATGTCTTGGCAAAATTTGTAAGTGACATTGAGGACCAGCTTATGATAATATTATGTCTTTCCTTCCATCACTCTTTCATTTTATATTTTTTGGGTTCATTTTCAGGCTTCCTTTACATGACAGTGGACGTATGTTGCGTCCCAAAGTTGGAGCGACTCAGGTTCGTGGATTTCCTTTGTCAGAATTAAGGTGAAATGACACCAGGGGAGTTCAAACAGCAATCAACATTTATTCAACCTAGCTAACTTTGTCCAAGTACACATGAACTTATTAATATGAACCTTGCAACATGTCATTAAGCCACTGTTTGAGAAGAGGAGGGAAGTATAGAAAAATGAAATGGAAAAAGGAACATGAAACTGTGTCAGAAGGAGAGCCCTCCCATTGAGTCACGAGGTTCAGAGCAGACCCCTTTGCTTTCTGGACTCTTTCTCAAAGAGGAGCTCAGGGGTGGCTAGATCGACTCCTAGTCTCAGACTTGGTCAACGGTTTATGTTTAAAAGGATGAGGTGTAGGGACTGTGGAAAAGAGAGCAGGAAAAGAGGGAGAGAGAGAATGAGAGAAAGAAAGAGAGAAGGGAAGGGTTTCACCAGTCCTGGGTCCAGCGTTGGTCCAGCCAGCGTAGAGATCCAGTTCCGGAGGGTGCGCTCTGAGGACTCATTCTCTCTTCTTTTATAGTGTGTTGGTTGATGATCTCAACATGCCCAGTTCCCACACCTGGGGTTCACTGGAATCGGTCAGTGAGCTTTGGCGGGGGGGGTTCATTGTGGAGTTGCCTCTCTTTTCCTGCTGGCATGACCGCTTAAGAGAGAAGCACAGTCCCAACTTCCGTGGGGCCTTCTTCCTCCAGGAAGGCATAAATTGTGTTCCTTCTCCTGGTTACTTAAGATAAGGAATTGGGGCTTTGGAGAAGTGCGTTCCCACCCTCCGTGGGGCCCTTTCCTCTGGCCACATTGTCCTGTTCACAAAACTCCAGCATTTTTACAGAGGCCATTTTCTCCAGCAAAGCTCTTTAACGGATGTTTGAGACATTGAATTTGTCAGACCATTACAACGTATACATGGTATCTTCTCAGATTTTCAACCCATAGTGAGCACAATTTACACTCAGCCTCTTGAATCAGTGAATTTAATTCAATAAGACTTAGGAATCCCAGTTTAACTTGTATACCTAGAAACTGTAGGGAGTTGTCACTAAATAAAGCTCATTATAATAGGATGTTATGAAACATAGCTTAGGCACAATACTCCTATTTAGCACTTTCACATTTTCTGGCTGGTTTTAAATCTGTTATTTTGGTTTAGACTGTTGCTGTGCATGTGTTTGCATCCATTAGAAACTGTAAATGCATTTAAAAGCATTCCAAGGAATGCAAGGGAGTCTAACTTACCTGAATTTAAATATCTTTCTTGGTGGTCATGAGGGGAGTAGTTTTGTGAAGAGGAAGACATGCTGTTTGCTGGAATTCATGGTTTTATATTCTTTTCCCTACTTGGTCATTGAGGCAGTTCTCTGCTTCTATTTTCTTTGCTATGACTGTGGTAAATGTTAACAGTCTGACCTTGAAATTGCAGGAATAATGTAGAGCTAATTATGTCACCTTTTCTTTTTTTTTTTTTTTTTTTTACGATCCCTGCTATAGTTCCAAATGATTCTTCTGTTATATAGTGTCTCCTCTTTCAAAAATTAGGCACAAGATTTTGATTTAGTTTTTGTTTTGAAAAATGCATGATCCATGATTATTCCATTCTTCTAGCAAATGAGGAAGGTTTGCAGGCTGCATAATTTCCAAAGTACCTCACATGTCCTTCTTAAAAAGTGATCAGTTAATCTATTTTTCTTCCATGGAATCAAGGAGAAATTAAAGAATGTGGTGGCTCTTTGATAGGTGTTAGGCATGGTAATAGTCTTGCCCGCCTACGTTTTTGGCAAAATCAGGGTGCATTCAAAAGGTACTCTAGGAAGGGAGATTCTGTTCTGTCATAGTAACTTTTTATACACGATTGAAGAAACTGCATATACCACATTATGCACATCAATAAATATCACATTCATTTAAAAAAATCTCAACAGCACAACTTAAAGTTGCAGTAAATATTCTGGCAGTAGCTTGATATTTACTTTCTCCCCATAAACCATTAAAAAGAGTAAAGTCTTAATTGCTAATAGCCTGCCATATAACAAAATTCTAACTATGAAATCTAAGTGGATCTTATCTGATAACTGCTTAGCTTTCTCTCAGGTCTTTATAATCTTTAATACTTCATTTTGATAAAAATATCAGATAAAGTCTGGACCATAAAAAGCATATAAAAACCCCAAAGATTGCTTTTATCTGAATGTCATTCCTTTGGAGTTCTTATTAGATGACTGTCTAATACCTGTTATGCTAACATAAGCATACACAAACCTAATTGAATAACAGTGTTTTGAAAGCAAGACAATTTCTTCATTAAATAACTGTCATAAGGAAAACATCCACTTTTAAATGTAAGTGGGATTGGCTGTGTGCTTATTCTCTTAAGATTTAGATGTTTCTAAAATAAGAGTATCTCTCATGATTTTTTAAAAAATATTTCTGTCTAGAAAATTTAGCTCAAATGTAATGAATATTTTAAATTCTGACTGAGTCCATAATTACAGCTTTGAGGTATTTGAAGTCACCTCTTCATTTTAGTGAAGAGCTAACTCATATGCCCAGTAATATTTTAAAAGTCAGAGTTGTTTATGTAGAAAAGAAAGCATGAATCAGAAACCTGTTTAGTCTCTCAAAACTTGTATCTTATTTTGGCACCTGGGATGGTGTTTGAGAGAAGGACTAGCACAGGTCCCAGTGGTCCTTTTCCACTGTGCTGGAATTAGGATTTCTCCAGAAGCTGTTTAACATTAGATCTATGGTTCAGTCTGTGCTGCAACAGTTTATTTTCAAAAACTACTAATGAAACATAGTATGATGGAGGTGAAAAGTTTATCTAAATAATATGTTGTATTTTTGCCTTTTGCTTAAGCTAGGTATGGAATGGCTTGAATTCAAAAACTCTGGGGTGGTTTTTTTGGAGGGTAGTCTTTTTACAAAGTCAGTTGTTCAAAAATGAGGAAGTGTCAGAATGTAAGTTACCCATGAAAGCATAATTCAGCCTCTGTGCGCACGTTCATTATCATACAGCCTTTAATTACACAGTCACCCAGTATTTCCCTTAGGCTGTCTGCCTCATTCATTGCATTGGATGAATGGTGCCTGGGAAATGTAGCAGCTGTTTAATATTTTTAACCTCATCAATCAAGTGTTGGCCTTTGCCTTATTTACTGCACAATCTTTAAAGCCTGCAATAAATACACAATGATTCTATCTTGGTTTTGCATATACACGATCTTATTTTCTAATAACAAAGATCTTAATGCTTTCTTCTCCACTTCAAGATAAAAAAAAATAATCATTATCATCCTAGTGTTGTATGTTGAGAAAATGGGATAAGGATAAATCAGAACCTAGTCATAAGTTAGTGGCAACTCTCATTTACTTTTGTGATCTTTCTGATTGCTTACACTTTTTACTTATCAGGTATCAGGATCTCAACCTAGACACTCGAGAAATGAAACTCACATGAGAAGTGGGCAGATGTTAAAATTCTGGTTTTTTCATTCTCTCTGGGCATATACATTAATTGTTATCATCTGTCTAATGAGGCTAGCATATATGACGCATCACAAACTGCAACGTCTTAGATTCTCTTAACACATTTTTAACTGCAACAGCATGCTCTTCAGGTAGCTCAGCTGAGATTTACTCCTTACTTTCTCTTCCGTGTTGACAGCATCTCAAAAATTGACATCTAGAGCTGATCTATAAACATGGTCCAACTTTTTGAATTGAGTAACTGACATCAATAAAACTAAGTTCACCCATAAAACCAGTATTTGAGCAACTGCTATTAATAAATTCACTACATCAAAATTTTTCCCTGAAATAACCCTATCCTTTTGTTTAACAGATTTAACACCTAATTGTCAATATACTGATCTCCCTGTCTAGCAGTATCCCTTAGGTCCAAGGAAATTCTGCTTTCTGCGTTTATGTGCATTGCAGTTATCTGTTAGTTTACCTGTGTGCTTATTTCTCAAACTGAGCTTATAGCTACATAAGAAAGGAGTAATGCATCATCCTAACCTTATTTCCGTACACTTAACAGCATGTTGACTGGACACATCAGATTGGGGGGCAAATAGAATAGGGGGAAAATCCATTTAAAATTCAATCAATTTTATCAAGGAAACAAAAGGCCTCTATGAAGAAAAACTTATTCAGCCTGTTAGACTACATATTGTCATTAAAATCTGAGACTTCTCTAAGCTGTCTGTGGTTGAAGTTAGTAAGTTCACCTCTTCAGAGTAAGAAAGGCCCATACAAATTTCATTACTGCTCTTATATTGTCTCATGATTAATAAACCTTCTAGCTGGACCACAGCAAGCTGTTGAAGATTATTCTTTTTGTCTGTTTTCCCCCAAACTCTTTCAGTTGCTCTTCCAAACCCTGCCTTGCCTACGGCCTTAGACCATCAAAATACAGTGCCATTACAGTAAGGTTGATTAAGACCTTAAGTCTTCTGCTTTTTTTTTAAATGGCCTTCTTATCTGTTAGGTTTAGCTGTAATTGTGAACAGCTGTATGTCAACTCCTTTATTTCTCACCTTATGCATCTAATGCTTTATTCCTCATAGGAAAAAGGAATTCTCTTACACTATCTCAGATTACTGACCACTGTAGACTTGGAGTTTTATGATAGCTGCTCACTTTTTAAGAGCCATCTTTTAAGAGCACAGAAGCAGGCAATTTCAAATTGTCAGAAGTCAAGCAAGCAGGGCAGAAGACTGGCTTGGATGAGCAGGGGTCTTCTTCTAGATCTTAGGTGGACAAGGACAGTGTATGGACATTGGAAGCAAGGACTACAGAGATGCTGTTTGTCATTGTAGAGAGAAAATTCATGTGGCCAAAGCTTCATTAGAGTTCAAGCTGGCCAGCACTGTGAAGGGCAACAAAAAGGGCTTTTTAAAATATGTTAACAGCAAAAAGGAGGATCAGAGATAACATTAGTCCATTACTTCATGAGGTCAGTCACCTCACAAATAGAGACATAAACAAAGCAGATATTTAATGCCTTCTTTGCCTCTGTCTTTAACAGTGATGATGGGCCCTGGGACCCCCAGAGCCCTGTGTTGGAAGACCATGACTGGGGGAATGACAAAATCCCAGCTGACTCTGAACTTGTTTGAGATTTGTTGCTCCAGCTGGATGCGCATAAGTCTGTGGGGCCCAATGGGATTCATCCCAGAGTACTGGAATAGTAGGCCGATGTTATCGCAGGCCCTCTCTCCATTATTTTTCAACAGTCTTGGGAGTCTGGAGAGGTCTCAGTCAATTGGAAGCTGGCAAATATTGTCCCAGTTTTCAGTAAGAGTAAGAAGGAAGACCCTGGTAATTACAGGCCTGTCAGTCCCCCTTCAGTGCCTGGTAAAATTATGGAGAAGGTTGTTCTGGGAGTTACTGAAGAACACTTGAGAGACAATGCAGTCATTGATCATAACCAGCATGGGTTCATGAGAGAAAGTCCTGCTTAACTAACTTAATTTCCTTTTATGACAAGGTCACCCATCTAGTTGGCCAAGGGAAGCCCGTAGATGTAGTGGTTTTTTATTTTAGCAAAGCTTTTGATACTGTCTCTCACAGTATCCTTCTGGACAAGATGTCCAGCATACAGATAGACAAGTCCATAATATGTTGGATGAAAAATTGGCTGATGGGTTGGGCTCAAAGAGTTATAGTAAATAGGGTTACATCAGGCTGGTGGTGAGTCACCAGTTAAGAATATGGATTTTATTATGTGGTGATATATTGCTGCAACATGCAGTCTTAAGGAAATCTCATTATTCAGTGTTATTTTTAATCTTTATTTGCTTCCCTATATTTCATGAGGTAGCATAATCATTTAGCATCTCTTTCTACTTACAAATTATTATTTATAAAGTAGTTATCCTGGGCTGTTAGCTGCCTTACCCCTAAAAATGATCATTTTTTATAGATTAAAAGCTCTTCCCTCCCAAATATTTAACATGGAAAATGTACATTAAATCCTGTTCTCCTCAGTACACTGTAAACACACGGCATCACATGAGTTGCTTAAAATCCCTAAGCATGTTAATGAGATTTATATCCACAAAGTTTTGTCTTGCTGCTTATTTTACAGAACCGTACTCTTCTGCCAGGCTTTTTGTTGGAGGAAATTTTCAGTACAGTAATATCTATGATACAGTAATACAGATCTCTGAGCAATTTGCTAGATCTCAGATTTGTATACTGGGAGATTTCTGAATGGTAATTACATTTTTAGTTATTTTACCCATGAGAAATAATAACAACTGGATTTTTTTTTCCTAAAGAAATTAGTGAGGTTTGATTATATTTCAGTGAATTTTTAGGTGTATGTTCTAAGGAAGTGTTGACCATTTATTTCCCTTAGTAACTGGCAAAACTGTCTTTCACTGTCTTTTACTAGTTAAGTGGTGGCAGGAACTATTTCACTGATGACTTTTCATAGCTGATGAGTTTTCAATAGATGTGACAGAACTCAGAGTGATGGGAGAAATTGTACAAATCATATACAGTAATCAGGGACTGAACTTTATTTCACAGTAGTTCTTTGTGTTTTGGTGATTTTTTTTTTTTAAACAGTGAAATATGACAACATATTTTTTGGACATTAATAGTAATTGCAGCAGAAACATGTAAAAAATAGTGTGTGTGGTACTTTGATTTTTTTGTTGTTGTTAAGTCATAATTAGAGCAGTGGATATGATGCTCTAACATGATATGGTAGTCTTTTGGAATACCATTGTCCCGATCCAATGTTGGGGAAGGTTTCAATATGATCCCAAGAGCGAGATTAAAACACGAACGAGGTCAAATGCCATATACCCAAACCAGCTTGTATTACCAAAAGTATCAGAAGTAGAAAATAGTAGGGATAGGATAGTATGGAAGAAAAGGCAGAAATCAAGCAAGCTGGGATAGAGTTGCAAGAATAGTCACCACCATGGATCCAGCCGCGTCCTGTTGGTCCTCAGTCTTCAGTTCTTTCGTGATGGGTTGCACACCAGGGCTTGTCTCCATAGGGCATAGTCCAATGATGCATGCACATACGTACTGTTCATGCGCTGTTTGCGTGCTGCAGGTTTCGTCTATCACATGACCTTTGCGTGATCAAGACCACAAAACAGTACCTTATCTCAAAGACTACAGTTTCCATGCCAATGGTAGTCTCAACATTCCTGCATGCTTTGCCTGCTCCAGCCTGTCTCCTCACCTGGATGCCTCAGTGACCTGATAATTGTCCTTATGGAAAGAGGAGTGCCCTGCTTAAACAAGCCGTCTCTGGGATAAGTGGCTCCTCACAGCAAACAATCTTTCAGACAAATAGCTCAAGATCACAATTCAGTCTCTCCCAACCATAAGCTTCCATGTGGCTATGGGAACATTTTTACATTGGTTATGAGGATGCATTGATAAGACATTTATGAGTTGGACTGTTCTATCACTTGGGGTTCTGATAAGATACTTGTAAGGCTACTGTGATTTTGAGAATACTGTTCAGGTAGATGTGATGTACGTGTAAAAAAAAAATAATTGGAATATCATTTAATGAAAAAATTGTGAACAATCTTATTTTGATATCATCAAAGGAAATAAGCATTAGATGAAACAATATAAAAAGGTTGCATTTTAAAAATGGTGTTCATGTTTTACAAGATGACACCTTTATCTTTTACTAGCTATGTTGTTTTATGAAGCCAACAAAGTTTTGAAAGCCAGAACAACTGCTTTAAAAAGTGCTCTTTTGATGCAGTTTTATGTTTAATTTTGCTTCCTCTTTCTGCTGTAGTAAAGCCACAATTGAAAAAAAAAAAGTCAGAATCATCAAACCAAGTGTTAATAGAGTCCTGACCACGTGTTCCAGTATGCTCTCAGTGTTTGGTTTTGGTTGGATGTTTAGGTTTGGAGTAATGACATGTTAATTTTCTTCTTAAATTCTTATATGTGTGGGAATTCCTGCATTAGTTTTACTTAAATAATAATAAGCCATACAATTTTCTCTCCCCCCCCTCTTTTTTTTTTTTTTTCTCCCCTCCTTCTAAGACTGATGTTCTTCTACAGTTTTGGGGGAAATGAGCTTTAGCTGCTTATTGAACTTTTAAGAAAAGGGAGAGAATGACAAGCTGTGACTAAATGGGGTTATGAGGAGCTCAGGAGAGTTGTAAGTTGATGGGGTTTTAGATATTTAGTTCGAACTGAATCCATTATTTCTTTTGCACTGTCCTGAGACTAGCTGGAATAATCTTATAGTTCCTTTGCTGTCCATGGGATCCAAACTAACTTAATTTAGATTGTTCCAGATGAATAATACAGAATTGTAGTACCACAGGACATGCTACAAATTCTTTCAGACATTGAAAGATTACCAGTCTGGTTTTTTTAGGAGTCCTAAACTGTTCATTCTTCTCCATTAATTTTGCAGAGCTGAGAGATGGGCAGGTGACAGTCAGAGAAAGGGATAGCTAGCAAAAGAAAAATATGGTAAATCTTTAATCTGCCTACAAAGGGGTGAATGAGAGAGATAAAGACAAAGAAAAGAGCAAAAACAGGCAGGTGAAAACAAAGTAATAATTTCTCCTGAGAGTGATATTTAGAAGTAGCAGATTTGAGAAGCAGTAATGGGGTCCATGTCCTGGTGGTGAGCAGGGACACTTGAAGGAAAGGTGTGGAAAAAATTACATGAATGTCTAGACATGTTTTTCTTCCAATTACATCCTTTTACATAAGAACAAAATATGCTCTTTCTCTACATCAAAGTATCAAGGAAGCAATCTGTTCAACACAGATATGGTATTATATAAGGGAGAAATAACCTACAATGTTACAGATGAAACAAAGAAGATGGGCTGATATATGAGATAGACAAAAAGGCAAATATCAAATATTTCTGTCTTGTTTCCACATACTCCTTTCACCAAGTACATATGTTACAAATTTGATTATCAGTTTACATTTGTATATTTAAACCGTTTGGTCCGTGGGATCTTGGAACCACTGACTCTTACTGTCTTTGGATACTATGTCCTCATGAACATTAAAAAGGACACTTTGATAAAGTGATTCATAAATGACTTTACAGTGTTTTTTTCCCCCATCAAATTGATACATAAGAACACAGTTTGGCAATGTTCATTGCAAAGAGCTGCCCTCCCACCTCACTGCAGTAACTGTAAATAAGAATTACAAATGGCAAACAAAACCATGGCACAGTTGCATGAATGATGCTTATAGGTGTTTATTCTTTGGACCTGATCAGTTGCATGGTTTGCTTTTTTTTTTTTTTTAGCTCCTGATTTTGAATCAGAGGCCCTGTGTTTAAATAAGATTGGGTTTTGTATTTTGAATTGAAAAAAAAGGTTAATTTTTAAATACAGTAATAGGAATGCTTGTTTCCTTAGTAATTTATAAAATCCAGTGTCATCTAAGAGCACAAAATAGCTAATTTGTTTAACAAAACTCCTATTCCAATGATGGAATGCAGTTTAAAAACATCTTGTATTTTTGAGTAACTTCTAGAAGTATGTTACTGTTTAAATTATTTCTGTTGGGTTGGACTAGTTTACAATGTTCACATGCGATAAAGGGCGTATTCAAACTGAATATGGTCTACTGGGTCCTGTTTCTCTCCAGGCTTTTTTTTGAAACTTCTCAGTTAAAATTGGTGTTTTCTGCCCATAATACATGCTTACTTGTACCTTAACTCAGATTAAAAAAAAAACAATGATGAGAAATATCTCGGTCCTGAACCTTGCTGGAGTGAGGCTCTGGGCTTGAGTCTAGGGTAAAAATACAGCTCTAACACTGAAAGGAGACATCCTTTTTTATTAAGCGCTTAGTCTGGTCTCGTGCACACTTATTTCTTGCTGCTATACCATTTTCTGCAGCATGTGCTTTTGTTCTACTCTGTATTCACAAAACATCATAATAAATTAACATATTAACAGTATATGCTTCATCATACATAAGCATGCTAACCAGGGTGAAATACTGAATAAGGTTGGGAACACGGCACTGAAATATGTTAATCATAGACAAATGTTTCACCTGAGGTTTTCAGATAAAGCCCTATAATCAGTGTCTAAAATTACATTGAAGCCTAAGAATATTTTAAATCCAAGAACCTTTATGTGAAAGTTTGATTACTTAAGAATTTTAAATAAACTTCTTTAAAATCAAATATCAATTTGTATATCATACAGAATTGTTCAGAATGTTCATAAGATGACAAGCTAAATATTTACCTCGCCTTGGAACTATTATATCATTTATGATTTATTACATCATTTATGACTGGCTATGCAGATAGTCACTTATCAACATTACCAATGATGTTTCTCCTGTGTTACTGCACGAGGCAGCCACCTAGTTTGCCCACTGGACAAATAATAATTTTCACTCAATCTTTTTCTTTCTTGTTTGTTTTACTCTTCTCTTTACTCAGCCAAGTATCGCTTTCTTCATTTTCCTTCACATGGTGGGTTAACCTTGGCTGGATGCCAGATGCCCACTAAGCCACTCTATCACTTTTCTTCCTCAGCTGGACAGGGAGAAAATATGATAAAAAACTTGTGGCTCGAGATAAAGGCAGTTTAATAAATAAAAGCAAAGGCCACACACTGAAGCAAAGGGAACAAACAAAAAAATAATTCTCTACTTCCCATCAGCACACAATGTCCAGCCGCTTCCTGGGAAGTAGGGTCTCAGCACACATAGTGGTTGCTTCAAAAGAGAAATGCCTTAATAACGAATGCCCCCCCCCCCCCTCCTTTCTCTTAGCTTTTATTGCTGAGTGGACATCAGATGGTATGCAATATCCCTTTCGTCAGTTTGGGTCAGCTGTTCTGGCTATGTCCCTCCCAACTTCTAGCCACCCTCAGCCTAGTAGCTTTTGGGGGGCAGGAGGGGTTGGAGAGACAGCCTTCATGCTGTGTGAGCACTGTTTAGCAGTAGCCAAAGCACTGGTGTGTTATCAACCCGTTCTAGCTACCAATACAAAGCACAGCACTATGAGGACTGCTGTGGGGAAAGTTGACTCCATCCCAGCCAGACCCAATACACTTGACTATATCACTTACTGTTTGTGTAGAGTGTCTGTCTTGCACTGTTTTCTCCTGAGATTTTTCCATGTCAAAACTGGGAGTAGTTTATTCTGCTGCACTAGAAAAGAGCAGTTGTCCCCAAGTTACATTCTTAAACAATTCTCTTTGGAGTATGTGCATCAAAGTGATAGCTAAGAGAGGACTTAATTTCTTCATAGAAGAGAGATGTACAGCCAAATTTTCATCGCTCTGAAAAGTGCAAACTCATGGGGGAAGCAGATAATTTTCTGATGCGTGTCTTACAGAAGAGAAAAATGAAGCATACTGCTGCTGGTTATTAATCACTGCAGGTGAAATCAAGGAACTAATTTTTTTTTTTTTTTTTAAAGTAAGGAATTTTAAAATATCCTTTACAGCCTTGTAGCACTTAGTGAACATCACAGAAGCCCATCCTAAAACTTGCTTGACAGCCTTTGTATTACTTAAGGATAACATTTGACTATTTTTATTTTACATTGTGCTGCAGGTAACTGCATAAAAATTTTATCTTGACATGCATACCCTTAATTTTAGCTTAGTGTTAGCATTTTTCTACTGCTTTACCTAAGATAGATATGCTGGCCTTCAGCAGCCTAACTCCATTGTGACTAAATTTTAAGGCTGTAAAGAAATATTCTTCACCTTTATTAATAATTTAGTACATTTTTAAAATAATCTCTGCTAACTTAGAAATATTACTTGATTTACCAGTTTTTCCTAGTGGTAGAAGAAATGCCTAGGTGTACTTTAACAAGAAGCCTCTGACAATGTAGAACACCAAAGAAAATTTGTAGTGAATGTCTTTCAAGCTCTTCCCTCTGAGTTTTGTTTTGTAAGCTTTCTTTCAAATTTCTTGTGAGGTTTTCAGTTTCTGCATTAGCTTGAGAGTAGCATAGTGACATTCTGCTGGAATAACTCTCTTTTTCAGAAAACTTTCCAGTTCTGAGGAGGTGACCTTTGAATCATTGTTAGCTATCTAACAGTGGGGTCTTTTGAAAACAATGCTTCGAAGAGTGGAACTATACAGTAGCAGATGAGGTAGTGATAGAAATACTACCTCTGACCATTTATGGCAAGGCAATAATCAAGTGTTGCATAATCAAATTGTCCTACGATGCCAGTTAAAAGCTTTCCCTAAATACAGGTAGGGTAAAGGAGCAGATTGTAAAGGCAGTGCAGTCACTAGGTCTTGCATGAGACTGGAAAGTAAACAGCAATTTTTATCAGCTTCAGGTTGAACATCCAGCTCTGACAGTGAAAGTAATTGCTGCATAATTGCTGTTTTGTTCTAAGAGTTTGTTGATTTGTCGTGGCCCAGGTGTATTATATTTGCTGGCATATCACTTGGAATAATAAATCTGTAATTATCTCCAGCTACTTTGTTGGGAAAACTCATGCTGTACTCTCAGTGTTCTAGCAGAAGTGGCGTAAGGTGTTTGAGATTGTTAGGCCATCTTGTCAGGAAGTCATGCTATTTCTCTTGAATCAGAAACAGTAAGCAGGCAGCTATAGTTGCTCTTCTGAACCTACTTGTAATCTTTATCACTACTTCTACATCATCTGAGCTTCTGAGAAAGATAACAGATTCCCAAATAGTATTCAGCTTCACTTTTTCACTTCATCATCTGTATTTCATGTAATAGGTAAATGAAAATGGTAATAGGCAGACTATAGTAATTTTTCTGGCTACCAGGCTATTCACACTGTCATTTGCTTTAATCCTTTTAACTGGGCTGTCATGTGATGTATGCACAATTTGAATAAAAGTTATTGCATCTTCAAGTGCTTTGATGTAATTCCTCTAGATGCAAGGTCTTCTCAGTATTGTTCCTGTGGATTCGTGAATGAATTGGCCCAGGCACATAATCAGAGCTACTAGCATTAACATTGTAGTAATACAGGGCCTGGCAATGTAAACGTTTGACTTTTCATGATCAGTTCTTTACACTGGTTCAAAAATAACACGACCCATGTGATCAGGACAGGTTTGTGGTTCCGTGATACAGGGCTTCTGCATGGTTTAACAATGAGTCTACAACTAGAACACATGTGTGAATAACCTTTGCAGTCTCTTTATTTATGGAATAATCTTACACAGAGTCAGTGATTTACCTGATTCCCCACGAAGGTGAATATTCCTGTTCTTCAGCTTTGTATGTAATATTCATGAGATCAACTCTAAGAAGATTCAGGGGGTTTAATAATGAATTCTCTAATGCTTTTTAAATGTACATGACAGCTGTAAAGTCAAATGGTGTAGCAACAGTGTAAAAAGTATCCCAGTAGGTCGCATGTTGATTTTTGTGAACATGTTTTTTGTTAGTGAATTCTATAAGAAAACTGAAGTCTCTTGTAACACTTTTTGGAATGATAGTCTTATTATCCATTTGCATGCTTGAAGCGAAAACCACTTCTGCTTAATATAAAGGTATCCAATATATGTAGCACAGAACTCATGAGGTATGGAATTACTGTCCCTGCATTGTTATTTTAATGTACCTTCTGTTTCAGAATACAATATATTCAGGTAGTCTGAGCTGTCTTTCTGATATAGCAGAACCATTAACAGGATGTATGCAGCTGTGGTTTTTGAGACTCATTCTGTCTATATACAAGCAATAAAAGCTAGCCATACTTATTTTGTAGATGGTAAGTTTTGTCATACTTTATCAAACTACATCTGCTTTTCTTCAGTACTTATACTGAACTCTTTTTATAAGAAATTTTAGTAATTTATAGTGCATTGAGTAGATGGCATTGGCAGCACAATTTTCCCTTTTTACACAGTTATGTCTATGCTTCTCTAATCTAACATTGTAGTTTTGTGTTTTTCTTGCTGTAGCTTTTGAAACCCTATTTATAATGCTTTCCTGAGTTGAATCCAGTTCATTTTTTGTTATAAAACAGGATTATAAATTTTGCTTCTATTATCAGTTTATCCTTACCAGCAGTGCTTATAGTCCTTCATAAAATGATGTCTGTAGTGAACACTCTACAGAATAGAATAGAATAGACCAATACATTTGGAAGGGACCTACAATCATCTAGTCCAACTGCCTGACCAATTCAGGGCTGACCAAGTTAAAAAATGTTATTAAGGTCATTATCCAAATGCCTCTTAAACATTGACATGCTTGGGGAACAGCACCTTTAGTCCAAGACGTAATTGTGTGGGTGTTCAGCTTAATTATTCTGTGAGTTGACTCCTTTTCATTGTCGTGGTTTAACCCCAGCCAGCAACTAAGCACCACACAGCTGCTCACTCACTACCCCTCCACCTAGTGGGATGGGGGAGAAAATCAGGAAAAGAAGTGAAACTCATGGGTTGAGATAAGAACAGTTTAATAGAACAGAAAAGAAGAAACTAATAATGATAATGATAACACTAATAAAGTGACAACAGTAATAATAAAAGGATTGGAATGTACAAATGATGCGCAGGGCAATTGCTCACCACTGGCCGATCGATGCCCAGTTAGTCCCTGAGCAGTGATTCCCCCACCCCCACTCCCCCCAGTTTATATACTAGACATGACATCACATGGTATGGAATACCCTGTTGGCCAGTTTGGGTCAGCTGCCCTGGCTCTGTCCTGTGCCAACTTCTTGTGCCCCTCCAGCTTTCTTGCTGGCTGGTCTTTAGAAGCAGAAAAATCCTTGACTTAGTCTAAACATTACTCACCAACAACTGAAAACATCAGTGTTATCAACATTCTTCACATACTGAACTCAAAACATAGCACTGTACCAGCTACTAGGAAGACAGTTAACTCTATCCCAGCTGAAACCAGGACAATTTTAATATAGAGTGATTAAATGAGAACCATCTTTAATATCAATTCAGTAACAGTTGCAAGTTATTCCCTCAGTAAACTTCTTCAGACTTGGGGGGTCTGCAGGGTTGTTTCTCTTACATGTTCTCACTTCTCTCTCCAGCTGCAGTTTCTGTGCCTGCCGCAACCTTTTTTTCCCTTCTTAAATATGTTATCCCAGAGGCGCTACCACCGTTGCTGATGGGCTTGGCCTTGGCCAGCAGTGGGTCCGTCTTGGAGCCAGCTGGCATTGGCTCTGTTGGACTTAGGGGAAGCTTCTAGCAACTTCTCAGAGAAGCCACCCCTGTAGCCTCCCCTCTACCAAAATCTTGCCACACAAACACAACACACATTTATAACTCGTACATTAAGTGTGCAGTAGTTCTTTAATGCCAGGAGTGCAGTCTCATATTTATCAGCAGCAAGTGTAATAATATACAGAATAGTCATTTGTTCAAAGGCAGTGTATTACAGAAAGTGTCGTCTTCTCTTGAGCAGCTCTTGGATACTAATTTCAAATCTGTTGTTTCTACTCTGTTTTTTTTTCTCTTTTATACAAGTTATAAAAGTATAAAGTTATACAAGTATAAAAATAAATTACTGTCTTAACTGGTCTTTGCAAGAACTGTAATGCTGGATTCAGCTTTAGCAAGATAGCTGCATGGCATATTTAGAATACAATGAGTGTAGAAAATACATTGTTTCTCTAGATTTTATTTTGCATCCAGAAAAAAGCAGTAGGTAAAATCTGGCCAAAACAATAGCTCAGGATCAGCATGCAAATTTCTGGTGAACTATCAAAAAGAAAAAGTTTGAGTATCACTTGATAATAAGCACTGCTGTGCATCACTAAGGCAGCTGAAAAGCTGTATCTGGTAAGCAAAATAAAGTAACATCAGCAGGGATTTTGGCCAAAGGACAGTCCCTTCTAACGTATTCTTTGAGTCTGTGTTGTAACTTATACATCATGTTGTACTTTAATAAGCATTATATGTCTGAACAGTATTTCCTGAATTATATGAACTTTATTTTCTCTTTTCTTCTCATATTTATGAAAATAACATTAATACAGATTATAAAAAATGAGGTCTATGTATTAAACCTCAGACAAAGGCATGGTATTGTGTATCAACACAAATTGATAATCCTTGAGTACTGCGTTCAGTTTTGGGCCCCTCACTACAGAAGAGACATTGAGTTGCTGGAGCATGTTCAGAGAAGGGTAACAAAGCCGGTGAAGGGCCTGAAGCACTGAGGGAACTGGAGTTGTTTAGCCTGGAGGAATGGAAGCTGAGGGGAGACTGTATCGCTCTCTACAGCTACCTGAAAGGAGGTTGTAGTGAGGTGGGTGTTGGTCTCTTCTGTCAGGTGACTGGTGATAGGACAAGAGGAAATGGCCTCATGTTACAGCAGGGGAGGTTTGGATTGGATATTAGGAAAAATTTCTTTACTGAAAGGGTTGTCAGGCATTGGAACAGGCTGCCCAGGGAGGTGGTGAAGTCACCATCCCTGGAGGTGTTCAAAAAACACGTAGATGTGGCACTTCAGGATATGGTTTAGTGGACATGGTGATGTTGGGTTGACAGTTGGACTCGATGATCTTAAAGGTCTTTTCCAACCTAAATGATTCTATGATTCTATGAAATTAAAAGGCTAATGAATGGTTATAAACAGCTCTTGAATATGTTTTGAATCAGACTGAAATAGTGCTCTTGTTTTCTGTGATCTTAATTTCTCTTACATTTCTATTTTAATAAATAATATAATTATTTATATTAAAAATTGCATAAGTTGTCAGTAAGGTTCCATAGAGGGAGGGGGTGAAGCAGAACATGAGAGAGGGAAAACAACACGAAGAATAGCTGGTGTACTTCTATACTTTGTTAGATGGTTATGTTATGTTCAGCAGTCTGCATTTAAGCTAGAACACACAGTTTAAAAAGGCATTCAATCATCGGTTAAATATCTTTATAATTTAGAAGCCACACTTTTTGTTCCAGTCATTTATTTTAATCTTTAAAACATTTTGTATTACATTAAATGTACATACAGTTTGGAATTTTATACTTTTGTTTCATGCTTTTTAGATATTTCTAAGTCTTTCTCATGTTCAACTATGCATTAAAAGCAGATCACTTAGGCATTTTATAGACTGGGATTTACTTCAATACGTGGATTGGAAAATTTACTCTCAGCATCACACTGACATCTCTCCAATATTTAAATACTCTTTCAAACAACTTGGACACAGAGTCATAGTAGTGATCTTGCTGGTGTTTTACATAGTGGAGAAGTATCTTCCTTAATTTTACTTAATCTTCTCCCACCCATATGCAAATAATCTTTTCTTTCTAATTTGTATATTTTAACCATAATGGAGAGTGAAACAATAAAAACATATTATTGCTGAAGCTGATGCATTACTTTGGGGTTGAATCATCGTCTCCTAAGTTAGATAAGACCTAGTTTAATTATTCTTTATTTTACCATTTGGAAACTGAGCTTTAGCTGTTTCGTCTGAAATTATCTGTACTCAATGGCTGTGTCACTTAAAGTGCTTATGGGCAAATTCAAGCAAAACACTTCAGCAGCATTGAAGAACCTGGCTTCAGGAAAATACATTCTTTTATAGCCATTAAAAATGATATGGCAAGCTTTTTGATAAGTTCTAGCGTTCTTGCACATTGGATTAGTGACCTGAAATTTGGCAAGGGGATGAATATCTAACTGGATTCAGTTTCTAAAATTCCAATTTACATAGGCTTACTCACTTGTTTAAGAGGATTTAGGTTATCAAAACTAAAATCCCCTAGAGCTTAGTCCAAGCTGTAGTGTAAACAGACCTTCTAGCAATACTTCTCTCTATTCTTCTTTTCTTTTTGGGGGGTGGGGTGAGGGGGTGAGACGACTCCATTTCTAATTTGAAAAATATCTATATTCAACAACCACCTTTAGATGAAATTTAGATGCAGCTCTGTGGTGGATTACCTTGGCTGGCTGCCACATGTCCACCAAGCTGCTCTCACTCCCCCTCCTCAGCAGGTCGGGGGAAGAAAATAAGATGAAAAAACTTGTGGGTTGAGATAAGGACAGGGAGATCACTCACTAGTTACCATCACAGGCAGAATAGACTCAACTAGGGGAAGATTAATTCGATTTATTGACAATTTAAAAAAAAGTAGGATGGTGAGAAACAAAAACAAAACTGAAACCACCTCTCCAGCCCGTCTTTTTCCGAGGCTCAACTTCACCCCTTCGTTCCCAACTCTTCCCCAAGTGGCACAGGTGGGTGGGGAATGAGGATTGTGGTCAGTTCATAACAATTCGTCTCTGCCGCTCTTTCCTCCTCATGCTCTTCCCCTGCTGCAGTGTGGGGTCCTTCCCATGGTCTACAGTTCAAGAACTGCTCCAGCATGGGTCCTTTCCATGGGGTGCAGTCCTTCAGGAACGGACTGCTTCAGCGTGGGTCCCCCACGAGCCCCAGGTCCTTTCAGAAAACCTGCTCCAAGCAAGCCACATAAGACAGTCTAAAGCCATCTGAAGCCAAAGCTCTGTGTAGAAATACAGAGGAGGCCTCTCTGAAACAGCAGCAGAATGGAAGAGTTTTACCACTTAGATAAGTGAGATACGCGAGTTAAACCCTGTATAAAGAGCATGTGATTAATAAAGAATTTTGACATGGGTAAGAATAGTAATACACCATATTATAATATCATTTGTCATAACCTAGTGTTAGAGTGGCTAGAGTGAGTAACGTAAGTCACAGACAGGAGGATTTTGCTGGTATAGACCCCCCAATAGACAGATACTTTGCAGTAGTGTGCTTACGCTCTGTGAAAATGTCAACAGACAATAGACAGATGCAGCTAAAATGAAAGTTGATTTTGAGGAACAAATATCACTGTGAAAGATAATTGTCAGTCTCTTGCTGTGTAATTCATGTTGTCTAATTCTGGTTGAGAAGTTCAGGGTGTTCCATTGTTTCCCGTAACTGCTGTTTTTTTCAGTGCTGTGTAGGTATTTATTTTTACCATGCATGTTATTACTCCTGTGTGAGTGGATCAGCACACAAGTCCAGCATGTTTTGTTTGGTTTTCTGTTTTTTTTTGGTTTTGGGGTTTTTTTAATAGGAATTGGTAACTGTTTCTCTACAGACTCTTTTTTGCTCTGTTTTGTGACCTTCAGCAAAGGCAAAAGTAAGCTCGAACTAATAGTCTTTCATCCTGACTAGATGTTTAGCTCAGCAGAATTGGAAAGTTTTAATGACAACAGTTAGTACCAAATTAAAACTTGGTGGTGATGTATAGTCACATGTGTATTCTGAATATGATACATATAACCATCATGGAATCATTCAAGGCATTGGAGGACAAGATTTATTGATTGCCATTGAAGAAGAGTTGCAGAGCTGGTGCGGGTTGAAAACATTATCGCCCTAGATATTGTCACTAAGAGCAACATCAACAGACTTGAAAGGTTCCACAGTTGATATACTAGCTGCAAATAAATTCACAGTTGTCAGCAGGTAAACTCTGGATGTGTCAAGGATGAATTCTCAATGATAGCTTCAATAGTCTTGGGTTTGGACTTCTATCTGCACACATTTACCATATAAGAAGGATAGCACTATTCAGAAGGGTCAACAGTGTATGTACAAGTCTGCTTGACTCCCATAGTGGCAGAAAAAATCCCCTGAACAACTTAATTTTCATTTATATGATCTTCAAAAGCATAGTGACAGATGGAGATGAAGCTATTAAATCTATTAAAACATTCTATTTTCCTGAAGATTTTCTAAAGATAAGAGTGAAATGCATTAGTCAAATCAGCAACGACACAAATGAGTTTCCTGCTGCTGCTGCTCATATTAGTAAAATAGTATATTGCCTGTTTTTATCATAACTTAGAATATTTTGTAAACACTAAAGGACCACATTCTCTACAGCTTCAATCTCTTTGTGGTGATTAACAACATGCTTCTATTTTTCTCACTGAAATCAAATTATTTAGTCTGTGGAAGAAAACCATTCTTGTTATAAAATGAGAAAACCCCCATCCACTTAAATAAAGAGGATTCAGACACAGAAATTACAGAATTTATCTAGCTTCTAATAAATGGATTTTAGGCTTCATGCTCATTAAAAACTATTTCAGATGTTTCTTCACACGGTGACTACCCATTAACATTGTTATTTCGTTTTGACAGTCCAAGCAGTAACTGGTGGTCTAAGGGATATTCTGTGTATTCTCATTGGAACTGTTCGTGTAAAGGATCACAAACTTAGAAAAGATTCCTTGGTATTATTTTTCCATTTATTCTTTCTTGCTAGTGCCTAGTTTCTGTAGTTCTATAAAGAAAGCTAATAGCGTAGTTGTCTGCCATTAAAAGTTACATTAAGGGAGAGCTGCTGAAATTGATAGATGTTTTCTCTCTTTAACAAAACTACTTTATTTTTTGAGGTGTAACTATGTGATACAGCACTCCAGAATGTGGAATTGTATTTCAACCTTTAAAATAAAAATGTTGATAGTTGCATGAATCTTTCGTCAAGTTATGCAGTGAGCCCTCTTAAGTCCAGCTAAAGTCAAGTACATTCAGGAAAAGCTGCCAGGAATTGGTTAACTATGCCCAAATGCAGTTCATCCAGGCTGAAGTAGCTGTGTTAATGAGAGCAAATGTAACATACCTCCTTTCTGCCTATTCTCCAGATTCTTGATAGAGAGAAATTAGCTGAAGAGGAAAGGTGTGGATGATTCAAAGCTGTAGTGGCTGGGGAGCAAAGAGGATTCAACAGGCAAACAGGAATATAAAGATGTATATACACACTGTAGCTTCAGAAGAACATAGCAGGAGGATAAAACATGCCTCCCCTGACATGCATCTACTCTTCACATCAAAATTATACTGAAACAAAACAAGTATTACTGCGATAAGGCTGAAGGAGGAAGACCATATTGATAGGGTCTTGGGGAATAAAGTTGTGTAGGAAGCAGAAATCTCTTGAGCGCAACATAGATGGAAGACAAACATTGCTGCTGATTCTCACAAATTTAAGTGAAATTTTATCAAATGATAAAATACCAGCTGTTTTTTGCAAGCAAATCTGGAATTAACAAAATACTAGTATTTAGCAGTATTTCCACAGAAATCTAGGAAATGCTAGAAGCAGAAGGAGTTTGGAAGAGGAAAAATGGGACTACCCATTTCTCAAATATCTTTGATATGCACCAATACTCTAGTATTGGTACATGGTTACTGGCTTCTAGCTACTTTGCTCTCCTTCAGTCACTGTAATGCTCCCAGAGCAGAAAAAATATGTATTTATATTTAGATTTTTGATATGTTTATTTAAGTTTTTAGGAAAAAAACCCCAAACAGATCACCCAAAAGCTAAAAAGTTGGTGACTGAACACATACCAATAAAGGAATGGTTAATGTTTTATTTATTCAATGCTATTGCCTGAAATGAATCAAAATACTATCAGCATCAAACCCAGAACCCAGAAAATTCAGATTTAATGTTAAATTAATCTGAACTCAAAGTGAAGAATAAATATGAGGCTAAGTTTGACAGAAATTAAAGTACTGAAGTACTAAAGACTATAGTACTGAAGACTGCTGTCTGTAAATTTTAATATGTGTTTTAAAGGGTTATGGAAAAAATATCATCCTGAATTAAATTCTAAAGACAATTCCATAAAGAGAAGAAAGACACAGCTTATAGTTGAGGGTATTAGAGCATTTTCATTTATTTTTTGAACCAGTGCTATGTTATATCAGTTCGTATGTATAACTATCTTCCTTTTTTTCCAAAATATATGTACTTTAACCCCAGCTTTTGTGAATGTTCATATGAATGAGAAGTCCCATGGTGCTATTAAACTGTTTGTGTGGATAGAGTTCTACAGAACAGTTCATTTTCTAAACCTAAATTAAGAAAGTAACTTATTTTATTGGAGGTGCAGTTATTATTTAAAGCCCCACAGGGCTCATTCATTAGGTGGGCCACTTTATTGCTGGCTGACTAGTAAATAACTCAACTCTAAAAGACAGAACATGGCACTGAATAGGAAAAGAAGAAAGTATGTATATCCATAAAGTCTGTAAGTACATACAATATATAATAGAACATAATTATGAAATATTTTATGCTTATAGTAAAAAACATTAGATAAATTTTACAATAAAAATCATGCAGATATAACTGCTGTCCCCCTGGAAATTCTGTTGTCATGGAGAATGGCTGTAACTAGTTTTCCATATACTGGAAATGTTGAACACTTGTGATACACATAGAATAACTACTTCCAATGATGGTGGCTGCCATTGTTTTCCCACTGCATTCTCAGAGGAACCTCATCTGATTTTCCCATAAGTCACCTTAGTCCCATTATCCTCCCTCAATTAATTATGCTTTTTTTCTTTGTGAAATGCTCACATTCTGCCTTGTCACTTTGTGCGATCAGGAATTGAGAAGTACCCTGACAATTGGCACAGTTCACCAAGGATGTGGAAATTATCAGTGCCTACATAGCAGGGAAATAACAGCTGCTTCTTTTATACTCCCCCCCGATTTTCACTGACTGACTCTATACCCTTGGACGGGTGTTCTGTGTAACACATTATCCACTAAAATATCTTGTGAATTCATACAAGGACAAGAGCTGATTGTACTCATAAATCATCCTTCTCCTCTCCTTTCCTGCTTTTGCATACCTGTTTCTTCTGTAAGACAACCGAGGAGCACAAAGAAGGTACTGCAACACACTCTGATGACTCTGATGGGTCTCACCTGGGGCAGTCATGCACAGCTGCAGGTCCTATGGAGAGCACCTTCTCATGGTTTTGATACAAACATTGTTCCAGCCTGTTTGTATTTGAATTCAATGCAGTTCATTCCCTATTCTCACACTTGCTATTTGCTAGAAAAATAGCCACACCACACATAAGGGCAGGTCTATCTTTCCTATCTTATAGGAAAACAAGGAAACAAACAAAACCAAACCAAAAAACATAAAACCTATTATGGTCAGAATTGAGGCTAAATAAATCAATCAGTTGTTCTGAGTGAGAATAGTGATAAAGGTGCAAATTCTTTAATATATCAGGAAATCCCAAGACATGGAATCTGTAGATAAAAATCTGATAGTTAGAATGAAGCAAGGGTATTGATAACCTTTAAAATATAACTGAAAATCACGTGACACTTGGCTCTTTGTTCTTTTGGAAATGAACTGCCATCCTTTGTTTATAAAAATACTCATGCTTTAATAGTAACAGTTAATAGATAATATTATTTCCTTTATTTGAAGATATATACATAGTAATATTTAGGAGAAGGTATTATCTGTTGGGTCATTCAGATTGCTTTCTGTTCTGTTTCCTGATCATAGCAATACCTAAACCCTATTACATAGAAATGTCACCAAACCTCCAATCTTTTCCCATGTAAGCTGGTAAGCATAGTCTAAGATCTTGCTGAAATTGGTCCATAACTGTTTGTCTGCTATGTATCTTTAAGATTCTTTTTCTTGAACATACATACTGTGAAGACATATGGCATAGTTTACCAATTGCTTGTATATGTATCATCCTAATTGACACTAAGAAATATA
This sequence comes from Buteo buteo, assembly GCF_964188355.1. Taxonomy (NCBI): domain Eukaryota; kingdom Metazoa; phylum Chordata; class Aves; order Accipitriformes; family Accipitridae; genus Buteo; species Buteo buteo. The sequence goes on along the minus strand of NC_134173.1, from coordinate 61,106,842 downwards.
TGTTCTTGATTCATAAGTGTTGTGGCTTAACCCCAGCCAGCAACTAAGCACCATGAAGCTGCTTGCTTACTCCCCTTGGTGGGATGGGGGAGAGAATTGGAAGAGTAAAAGAGAAAAATTGTGGATTGAGATAAAGACAGTTTATTAATAGGTGAAGTAAAAGCCGCACATGCAAACAAAGCAAAACAAGGAATTCATTCACCACTTCCCATCAGCAGGCAGTTGTTCAGCCATCTCCAGGAAAGCAGGGCTCCATCACGCGTAATGGTTACTTGGGAAGACAAACACCATCACTCCGAACATCCCCCTCCTTCCTGCTTCCCCCAGCTTTTGTTGCTGAGCATGACATCCTATGGTCTGGAATATCCCTTTGGTCAGTGGGGGTCAGCTGTCCCAGCTGTGTCCCCTCCAAATTTCTTGTGCACCCCCAGCCTACTTGCTGGTGGGGTGGGGTGAGAAGCAGAAAAGGCCTTGGCTCTGTGTAAGCACTGCTCAGCAGAAACTAAAACATCCCTGTATTATCAATGTTATTTCCAGCACAAATCAAAAACATAGCCTCATAGTAGCTACTATGAAGAAAATTAACTCTATCCCAGCCAAAACCAGAACAATAAGTTATTGATTTTTGTTTTCCTGCTTGTTGCTTTTTGAGTGATTTTTCTCCTCATGATTTAAGTTCTAATGTTCAAGATAAATGTTTATACTATCAATGGTTCCTTGTGCTTTGTGAGTAGAAGTTGTACAAATACATAATGCTGTCTTTTCCTAGGTCTTTGAATAAGCAAGTCCTGCAGTGGGAACACTAGCATGGTAATTTCACAACCAAATTAGATATGCAATATGTATTCAGTAATGTATATATAAATTGTACATACCCTTGTGTTTTGAAGTGGGATTATATAGATTTTTCCCCATTATCTTGTAAAATGTCAGTTTGTCAATATATGCTGGTGAATGTTTGTAGCCTTTGACATAGCAAATTCAAATATCAAACAGCCAGCTTCATTCTTTTTGAATTACATACTGAAACTCTGTTTCTTTTCACATACTAGTATTTAGTCAATCCAGTATGCTTTGTTGCAACAAATAGCATGTAATGAATTCAAATGCAGTTCTACTAATGACAAAACAAATGTAGTTGTCTGTTGTATTTGTATATTGATATGGTCAGTGAAACAAAAAATGGGCATTATTCTAAAATGCTGTTAAAGAGTGATTGGTCTTTGCCTGACATTTCCCTGAAGTACTATAGATTTTGAATCTCTGCTGAAATGATGGCAAGTCTTCAGTATTGTACTTTTCCACTGTGCACCAGTGATCCCTTTTATTTCAAAATCGTTTTCCCTTGTAAGAATCACATGCTTATCTTTTATTTTCCCTTGAGTTACAGGAGAGAAGAGATAGACAAATTACCTCTTCAAGCCCTAACTCCAGTGCCACTCTGTCAAAATGAATTTGTGTAGTAAGTGACCATTTCTTTTCCCCAAGGGCCATTTAGTCACCTCCAGAATGTGCCTGTCCTTCACAAAGACAGAGGATAAGAGAAAAAGAACATTCTGATCTTGGTATCCCTATACTGGTAGCTACTGTAGCTTTGGGCTCTCCCTTCAGTGCATCACTGATTGGAAATCAACATAACCCGTCAGTGAGATACACAAAAATAAAAAAAGGATAATTTAAAATTAAAGGCTTACCTTAATTTTCTTTCTATTTTTCTTTTATTTTTCGCTTAATTTGATATGTGTTCTAGATATTGCTTGTGAGAAAATATATAGGCAATTATAAGCTCCGTTCAATGCACTGCGACCACAGACATTAATTTTGTGTGACCAAGTTTCCAAAATAATGAATATCCTAAACAGTCTCAAAAGGAGTTAGTCTTTAAAAAAAGTTTTATCTCTAACATCACTAGAAACCATGCCTCCTTATACTGTTAATGTTCTTCTATGTAAAGTAATTTCTGAAAACAAAAATGGATATTTTTTTTCCTCTCCAAAGCCTTAAACCTCAAAAGATCAAGCCTGATTCATTATTAACACATTTAACAAATTGTATTTATGCTTAGAGGTGCTTCTCTTTTTTTATAAGACTACAAAGAAAAAAATTACTATCTAACAGAAATAATATTAGCATAAGTGCTTTTTTTTCTTAGGCACAAATAGCAATACTCATCTTTTGGATCACAGATTTATATGTCAGTGGTAGTAACCACAGGAAAAGAAAAATCCATCCTAGCCATCTCTTATTGTAGCCAATATGAACTGCAAATCTCAAAAAGCAGAATAAATTATAAAAGAGAGCATAAATCAAAATCTAAAAATACAAAGTAACCAAAATGTAAAACAAAATACAAAAATGTACTTAAGAAATAAGACTACTTTTGACTTTTCAAAGGCACTCATTATATATAATGAACTTCTTCCAAATGCTTATACTATGCAATATCTGTAAAAATAGTGTTTCCACTAAAGTTTACGCTATAACAACTTCTGCTGTGCATTGCAACTTTATTATACATGTGCATTATGTGAAGGAATGTGTTATAGTTAAGTGATATTTTTAGTCAAACTAGAACAAAGCAATGGATTCTTACATGCAGCTTTGTTGGTAGGAATTCAAGCTATGTTCCAGGAGGGTAGCCCATAATACCTTTTATTTCTCTTCACTATTTGGTGTCTCATACTAAAGTTTCCAATTTTATCTAATTTTTTTAAAGTTTTAATTATGACATTACTAATTGAGCTGTTTGAAAACTTACTGTTTCTTCTGCTAATCTTAAACAACCATAAAATAATTTCTATTTATCATAAATGCATTATTTACAATGAGGGACTAGTGCGAGTTTATCAAGAAATGAGACTTTGTCAGGCCTGGAACCCAAGTTCTAAGGTGGTGTTGAAACAAATATGCAATGCAGGGAAACTGAAACAAGGGTTGTAGAGCTAGCAGTAAAAAAATGTGAATATGAATATCATTTGCCCCCTTAGTGATTTCAAACAAAGACGAAATAGTGATCTTTCCTAAAATTGTGTTATTTAAAATGTGATTATCTGACAAAAGCCTGGTAAGCAGTATTTTTTGTCTTGTCTGTTTCAAAGGAAGTTTATTGACATTCTCTGAACAAATCTAAAAGCTATTTGCACTTCAATCAAAAAAAAAATAATAATTCTTCTCCTAAGGAGAACTAAGTAACAACAAAAATATTCTGTTTCAAATTCAGAAATGAACTGATGCTAACATGAAATTTACAGAGTATAAAAGTGGTATAAGCAAGTCTTGCAGGAAAAATTAAAGTAATAAAGGAAAGATTTGCTATAAATGTAAATGCTTATGAATGGGGTTTAGGGATGTTTTATTTAATTTAAAACTGTCATTCAGATAACATCATGTTCAACTTAATTCCATCTATGAAAGCAAAGGAAGTATAAGACTACGGATGTAATATCTCAAATACAGTAATGACATAGCATAAAGGAGAATAGTTTTTTTTTTTTTTCCCAACTAACTCCTGTAAATAATTATACTCTGCCTAAGAACTTTTTGAATGCAGAATCAGTTTCTTTAAATCTTCCTAACAGGGATGTCTGATAAAAGACAAGATGAGCGAGCTCACTGTATCAGCTTTGCTCAGCTATATATCTTTTTAAATTTGACAAAAAACATGGAAACTCTTGCTATTTAGGGTAAAATAATAATTAGAGAAAGCCATTGGCCCAACAGCTACATCAGAATAGTAGCCCCAAAAGAGAATAAGTAGGTATGAATACATTTACTGTCTAGCATATATTCTATGAGAAAACTACATTCAGTTACTTGATGTAATCACTTGCTGGAGAACTAGTTTATAGAATATGGTTTTTTTTCCAAATGAAATGTGAAGTGACTTAGGCATTTAGAATATTATTAGTTTACCAGGACAGCCTAGGAAAACTTTGTATTTCTTCAGCAGTTAAAAACTTGAGTAGTTCTGTAGGTTTCACATTAACAGTCTCATCAACACTGAAGATAGGAGGAGTGAGTTTGTGGCTTTGGGACATCTTTCTTTCTTCAGGACAGCTTTAACTTTCATTGAAGGTCTGTGTTCTGGGGAGAGTTTTAACATGGTTTTTATCTTTCTTTAAATTATGAATTATATTCTTATTTTCCTAGAACTGTTTGAACAAATACAAATAAAACAATAAGAAATGTTGATGTTTGTTGTGATTTTTTGCTAGATGGTTTTCTTTTCTTGGTTTTGTTTTTTTTTCTTTAATAAAACAGAATAATAAAGCCTTTCAGATCTCTGCAAAGTCTTTTTTTTTAAATAATCCTCAATTCTTTTTCATTTCCTTGTTGAAATGGAATGTTCTTTATTTGCTTTTTGTCACATTTCAGTTGTTTTCAGAGCATTAATAGCTGAAAGGTTTGAGAAATGAGTTGTATGCTGCTGACAATATGACCCCACAAAAATTCTTTGAGTTAAAATCAAAACACTTGCTTTTTTTGTCATAGTCAAACTACCAAATGTGGAAACATAAAAAGTGGCAGCAAGACCTTTAAAGAGAAATTTTCAAACTATGGTTCAATGATATTTGTTGCTATTATTATTACATGTGATGATTTTATTTTAAGATTTCTGTCCCTTTTTATAGTTGGGATCTCTCATGAAAGAATTTTGTGATAATTGGGATAGAGAAGGAAAAAAATCTTCTGTACTGAATTCCCATAACCTATATACCATATTTCCTGCATTTGTAGATGATGAATGCATTCCTAAGTTTTGTATCTTGAGCAAAACATTTTCTTTACAAGTTTCTAAGACATAGCAGACTTCCAAGGGTGCTGAGAAAGCTGGTGAATCTCCTTTCAAGGTCACTTTCTATCATCTTTGACAGTTTGTCGAGCTTAGGAGAGATCCCCAAAGACTGGAAAAAAGTTGCATGATCTTCAACAAAAGCTAAAAGCTTGACCTGTGCAACTTCAGGCTGGCTTTTATTTCAGTTCCTGGGGAAATCACGGATGACTTCCTCTTGGAAGCCGTTTCCTGGCACATGAAGAAAGTGACTGGGAACAGCTAGCATGAATTTATCAAGGATAAATCACACCTGACCAAGCTGATTGCTCTTTTATAATGAGTCACTAGGTTGCTGGACAAGGGGAGAGCAGTGGGTGTTGCCTACTTGAACCTTGTCAAGGATTTTCACTCTGTCCACTCATCCAGGGTTGGATATGTGAATATAATGTCCTCACTTGGATGCAAGAATACTGTAGGAGGTATCTGAATGGGTGAAAAAAAAGAAAAAAAAAACAACCACCCTACCAAAAAAACAAACCAACCAAGTGAAAAAAAGCACCCCTATAGGTGTGGATAGAATAGAGGGTAGTGGTTAATGGATCATACTGCACTGGAGGCCAGGAGCAAGAAGAGTACTGTGGGAGTTTGCTCTGGAATATTCCATTTTGTCATTGACTATGAAGAGGCTATGAAGTGTACTCCCATCAGGTTTGCAGATGACATCAAATTGGGAGAAACAGTAGAATATGCTCAAGAACAGTGCTGCTATACAGAAGAACCTATACAGGCCAGACAAGTGGGCCTATAGGAGCTGTATGAAATTCAACAAGGGCAATTTCTAAGTCCTGCACCTGGAAATTAATAACTCGGGCACACAGTAAAGGCTGGGGAGTGGCTCTCCAGAAAAGGCCATAGTGCCCTGGCAGACAGCAAGCTGAGTGTAAACCAGCAGCATGTCTTGGCAGCAGAGAAGGTCAAAAGCATTCTGGGCTGGATTAACAGGAGCACATATTGATGGAAGTGATTATTCTCCTTCACTTGGCCCTTCTTAGACTCCATCTAGAATAGTCTATGCAGTTATGAGAGACTGATTACCTCTAGTGAGTTCAGTGGAGGGCTGCCAAGGCTATCAGGGCCTGGAGCACTTGCCCTGTGAGGAGAGCCTGAGGGAGCTGGGCTTGTTCAGCCTGTAGAAGTAGGGTCTAATATCAGCCTGCCAGTAGCTATGATGAGGTTCTTGAGAAGACAGAGGCAGTCTGTTTACACTGGTACATGATGGGACGATGGGGAAACAATGGGCATAAGTTAGAACAAGAGATGTTCAGACTGGATATAAGGAAAAACTTTTTTCCTATACAGATAGTCAAGTGGTAGAACAGGTTGCCCAGAACAGTCTCCATCCTGGGAGGTTTTCAGCAGGCAGCTGGATAAAGTCCTGAGCAACCTGGTCTGACCTCAGAGCTCAGCCTGCTTTGAGCAGGAGCCTGTCCTAGAGACCTCCTGAGGTCCCTTCCAGGGAAGGGATCAGGAAAGCCTGCACAGCTAGAGCTGAACTTGACTAGGAATGTGAAAAATAACAAGAAGGGTTTTTTTCAGCTACGTAGGACAACAAAAGAAGATGAAAGAAATTGTATCCACCCTGATGAGCAAAATGGGAGATCTGGCTGCAAACAACATGGAGAAGGCTGAGGTATTCAACAGTGTTTTTGCCTCGGTCCTCACCAGCCAGTGCTCTAGCCACACTGCCCAACTCACAGAATCCAAAGGCAAGTACTGGGAGAATAAAGTACTGCTCACTGTACAAGATCAGGCAGGTTCAAGACCCTCTAAGGAACCTGAATGTGCACAAGTCCATGGGACCTTATGAGGTGCATCCAAGGGTCCTGAGGGAACTAGCAGATGAAGTTGCTAAGCCACTATCCATCATATTTGAAAACTTGTGGCAGACTGGTGAAGCTCCCACTGACTGGAAGAGGGGAAACATAACCCCCATTTTTAAAAAAGGAAAAAAGGAAGACATAGGGAACTACAGGCCAGTCTCACCTCTGTACCCAACAAGATGATGGAGTGGATCCTCCTGGAAACTATGCTAAGGCACACGGAAAATCAGGAGGTGATTGGTGACGGCCAACATGGCTTCACTAAGGGCAAATTGTGCCCGACAAATTTGGTGGCCTTCTGCAACAGGGTTACAGCGTTGGTGGATAAGGCAAGAGCAACAGACGTCGACTACCTGGACTTGTGCAAAGCATTTTACACTGTCCCGCACGACATCCTTGATGGAGAGACATGGATTTGACAGGTGGACCGCTTGGTGGATAAGGAATTGGCTGGATGGTTGCACTCAAAAGAGTTGGGGCAATCCCAAGCACAAATACAGGCTGGGTGATGAGTGGATTGAGAGCAGCCCTGTGGAGAAGGACTTGGGGGTATTGGTGGATGAAAAACTGAGTATGAGCTGGCAATATGCTCTCACAGCCCAGAAAGCATCCTGGGCTGCATCAAATGAAGCATGGCCAGCAGGTCGAGGGAGGTAATTCTCCCCCTCTATTTGGCTTCTGTGAGACCCCAAATGGAGTACTGTGTTTGGCTCTGGGACACCCAGCATAAGAATGACATAGACCTGCTCGAGTGGGTCCAGAGGAGGGCCATGAAGATGATCAGGGGGCTAGAACACCTCTCCTATGAGGACAGGCTGAGAGAGTTGGGGTTGTTTAGCCTCAAGAAGAGAAGGCTCCAGGGAAACCTTATAGCAGCCTTCCAGTACCTAAAGGGGGCCTACAGGAAAGGTGGGGAGGAACTCTTTAACACGGAGTATAGTGATAGGATGAGGGGTAATGTGTTTGAACTGACAGAGGGTAGATGGAGATTAGATGTAAGGAAGAAGTTTTTCATTGTGAGGGTGGTGAGGTGCTGGAACAGGTTGCCCATAGAGGTTGTGGATGCCCCATCCCTGGAAGTGTTCAAGGCCAGGCTGGATGGGGCTTTGAGCAACCTGGTCTAGTGGAAAGTGTCCCTGCCCATGGCAGGGGGGTTGGAACTAGATGATCTTTAAGGTCCCCTCCAACCCAAACCATTCTATGATTCCAGCTTGAATTGCCGTATGAGCTTGTGAAATGCATATGGGTGAGAAATGGTTTTTAGAAGATCCCTCCATGCTTGTAACTGCCAGTTCAGGACAGCATGTAATTTGAAAGAATATCATAGCTGTAACAATTATAGAAATGAGAGAATCATTCAGATGCCTTGCAGTTAAGTCTAATGAGCTAAAATGTTATTTGAGTATACAGAAGTTATTTTTGCATGTGTGTACATAATGTGCGTGTATATGAATGTGTATATGTATAGCCTCCTTTTGACTTTGGGCAATTCTTTTTGTGTCATTACTACCTTTTTTTGCCATGTCATAAGTTCATCAATTAAAGCTGTATTGGAAAATGGACAGTGTTTGCACAGTGGGATGCTGGTCTCTGTTGCTAGTTTTAAGTGCTCATGTACTACAAGTGATATTTTACTTACTACTATTATTGTCTAAAATTTTACAAAATAAAGTAGGAAAAATTTTCCTCGTATCCTTTTAATGTCAAGTTTCTATTAAAACAAGAAGATCTGATTTTTCTAAGATTTTTACATAGAATTTCCTCCTTAAGCTGGAGTGTAGAACCAGACTCAGTGGTGTGTTTCAGCAGCTGTTATGCAGATTATTTTCATTTGCTTATAATAATGTACAGTTATTTTCTAGATGTGAGCATATACCCACAGGGAGTTTGTTTTATTCTTCTAGAAATAAATTCTTATTTATTTCAACAGAAATTGAAAAGGAAAGCTGTGGGGATCCTGGAACACCATTGTATGGTATCAGAGAAGGAGATGGATTTTCTAACCGTGATGTTTTAAGGTTTGAGTGTCAATTTGGATTTGAATTAATTGGAGAGAAATCTATCATTTGCCAAGAAAACAACCAGTGGTCTGCAAACATACCTATCTGTATTTGTATGTACCAAATCTTTTATTATTATTATTTTTCGTATATAACATTATGATATGTTTTTCCTAATATGTAATAATTTGTGTGATTGATAGCAGAGTTAGCACAATGCAATTAATTCTGCTGATAGGATGAATTTACTTTTGTTCAGTGGTGTCTTTGCCTAATGATTATGCCTGACAGGTTCTAGAATGGCTAAAATATATTTTTTCTTTTACTAGCAACTATTGAAGCAGTTGTCTTTATGTGATTTGACATAATGTTTTTTATTGGCTTTTTTTGTAGGATTCTGTAGATTTTGTATGTGTGATACACTTTTTATAGCTACTCTTATAAGTTAATATATTTCCTTAGATGAGAAGTTGTTGAATTGTAATCAAGGGTTTAAATTATTTACATTTTTTCCCCATGTATTATATATGAATATCTTTTAGCACTTAAATGATCATAGACATTTATAGCTCTCTTGCAGTTACGTTATACAGCGTAAGTGAAAACCATGTTGTGATAAGTACTTGTGGCAACACCTTTCGTAACATTTCCACTAAAATAGCACAGATCAAATCTATTCAGAGTGCAATCAGTTGCTTTCATCCCTGCAACTCAATTTAATATGGCTTAACTGAAATGGTTGAATGTAAAATATTATCCTGATAACAACAAAACAACTCTGTTGTCTCTTTGAGGCTAGTTAATTTCTTGTGCTTCTGTGTGAACAACAAATGATAAGCGTGCTATTGACTTTCTGCCTCTTTAATGGGCTCAGTGAGAGGTCTGCTCATCTAAACAGTTCCCTAAAGGAGAAAATAAGTGGTGCCAAGTGATTAAGGATTGTTGAACATGGGTAAATTGTAAGGACTGCTGTGGGCTTCCAGTGCAACAGGATGTTCTTTGTTACCTGGGGTCTCTGCTTGGAAGGTAGTTTTATTGAGGGGAAGGGAATAAGAAGATAAAAAAAAAAGAACCTTCTTTCTGGCTTCACACATCATAACAAATACTGAATTATTCAGTTGAGGTAATCAACAAGTTTAAGGACCCCTTACAAAAAATTAGTAATAAAATAAATCCTTATTGAAACATTTTATTCTATTATCTAATTTCTTTCTCTCTTTCTTTGGCAGTTCCTTGCCTTTCCAATTTCACTGCACCAATGGGAACAGTTCTTTCACCTGATTATCCAGAGGGATATGGGAATAATTTAAACTGTATCTGGACAATAATTTCAGACCCTGGGAGCCGAATCCATCTCTCTTTTAATGACTTTGATTTGGAATCTCAGTTTGACTTTCTTGCAGTTAAAGATGGTGACTCTCCAGATTCCCCCATAATAGGAACATTTACAGGTGCTGAAGTTCCTTCCCATCTTACCAGTAATGGTCATATTTTACGTCTGGAATTTCAAGCTGACCATTCAATGTCAGGACGTGGATTTAACATCACTTACAACAGTAAGTAATGTTATTTTTTCATGTATGTGTGTGTTTTGTTTTCAACATACAGTTTAGGAGATATGTATAAGTCTGTAAAAATGACATGGTAATACACTTTCAAACATATCCTATATACCTACAGATACCTAATCTAGGTGTTTAGATTGTCTTTCAAATACAGTGTTAGGGCTGAAAATATGTGTATATTTATCATTTAGAGCATAAGAAATCGTTGTGATGGGAGTGTTTAGAAGACTGACAAATCAGGCCAGTTTCAAATTGTAAAACAGAACTTTACTAAATTTGTTAACAGCACACTTTGTGCTGCTGGTTAAATCCTACATAATGTTAATCACCAGCATTACATATACAAAACTGTTGCTCTTGTACACGCATATGCTGGTTTAGCTGTGAATGTATATAATATCCTGGAGCTGCAGTCCATGCTAGCTCCTAGTCACCACGGTTAACGTGGGAAGCTCTAGGATCTCTTTGATAAGAGAAGTCAAACCGCATGTTGTTTAACCCCAGCCAGCAACTAAGCACCACGCAGACTCTCACTCACTTCCCCTCCACCCAGTGGGATGGGGGAGAAAATCAGGAAAAGAAGTAAAACTCATGGGTTGAGATAAGAATGGTTTAATAGAACAGAAATGAAGAAACTAATAATGATAATGATAACAGTAATAAAATGACAACAGTAATAATAAAAAGACTGGAATATACAAATGATGCACAGTGCAATTGCTCACCACCGGCTGATCGACACCCAGTTAGTCCCCAAGTGGTGATTCCCCCCGCCCCCACTCCCCCCAGTTCCTATACTGGATGGGACGTCCCATGGTATGGAATACACCGTTGGCCAGTTTGGGTCAGGTGCCCTGGCTCTGTCCTGTGCCAACTTCTTGTGCCCCTCCAGCTTTCTCACTTGCTGGTCTTGAGAAGCTGAAAAATCCTTGACTTAATCTAAACACTACTTGGCAACAATTGAAAACGTCAGTGTGTTATCAACATTCTTCTCATACTGAACTCAAAAACATAGCACTGTACCAGCTACTAGGAAGACAATTAACTCTATCCCAGCTGAAACCAACACACTGCAATAGGCTTGTCTTCTTTTTCTCTGTTTTGTCTTCCTTGTGGCTGATGATTCTGAGCTATTTTTCCCACTCCCAGAAAAGGAGGACTCCTGTTCTCCTGGTGCTACTTACCTTGTTCTTTTTTGTCTTGCCAGTCATCCTTGTGTATTCAGGAGGATGTCTGGCCTATTTACAGTCCCTTGTGCTTATCTTGTCTTTTGTTTAGCAATTTTTTTCTACTTGGATGCCTTCTATGTGCAACTACACCTGTCTATCTTTGCCCTTTTGGTGATCAAATTGCTCACATGCTTATGTAAAATGCTTGTGTGTTGTGCCTGGCTACACCATTACAATGTTAAAAAGAATACTATCATTAGTTACTCTGGTTTGGTATGCTTGTATATAGGCTGGAGGTAGGTTCCTATTAATTATATCCTGATTAATACATTTTTAACTTACAGCTGTAACAGCCATGGGGAGAGAAATTTCTAGACTGCCATTCAGAGCAACTGCAGTAAATAGTTGTCGAGCTTCTGCCTTGAGTGCTCTGGATTGTACCTACCTCTTTGTAGCTTTTGGAAGGCAAACCAGCATCTTCTGTCACCTTTTGTATTGAGTTTATCTATTACACAGAAACAGAGAGTTTCTCATTAAAATGGAGTTCTGTGTATTTCACTTGCTTCTGTCCTGAGGGAGGTGAAAAGGTTGAAACTAACAAAAAATGTAAATAGCTCCACATTTACTACTTGGCACTACATTTACTGACAGCATAATAATTGAAGGTGACATTAAATATCTTCTCCAGTACTAAATACCATTAGCACTTACTCACATTACTTTTTGCTGGCAAAATCATTACATTTCTTCTGAAGGACATATGAAGAATTGCCTACGTTGTACTGCTATCAAATAATTTGGCATTTATTCTACACCAAAGTCCAGGCAGGATATACTCCCAGCTAGGGCAGACATGATGATGCAATATGTAAGCCCACAGCATGAATATCACTGCAAAACAGTGTGAGGCTTTCCTGGGAGCATATGCAAAATTGAATTTTGCCACCCCAGCAGTGAAGAGAGAAGGACTGGGTTTAGCCAAGTTGTTCTTTTTGGGGACTTGGAAGGAAATCGGAAGGAGAGGAAATGCCTGAAGTATCAGGCTTGCTGCTATGTGTAGAAGATGGTAGAGATAACAGAGTGGCTGTTGGTGAGATCATCATACCCTCCACCCAGAGCTGCCTCACCTCACACATTTGGATTTCTTTTTCTTTTTTTTTTTCTTTCTGATGGTAGAGGTAGCAGAGTAGTTTTCCATGCTAACCAGTAGACAAAATAGGCAAAAGATGATGGATGTTTTGATATCCCAAAAGTCTGATGCAATGAGTAACTGGTCCCATTCCTGTCTCTCTCCCTAACTCCTAAGAGTATGGTAATTCAGATGCTTACCTGGAATGTAAGTGAATCTTCAACTGCATGATTTGAAGGAGACCTGTATACCTACATCTCCCCTTCCCAGAAGTATGTATTACATGCTTGGCTCTATGAAAAATATAGTCTTTATTGTTGAAGCTGTTTTCCTCTGAGTAAAACAAAAAAGATCCACTAAACAAAAAAGGAAATGAGATTAAGTGGGCTTGGTAACTGAGAGACCCAGACTCCACGTTTTCCTCCAAGGAATGTTAATATTATCTTCACAGTATTGCAAGGACTAAATTCCCCTGTGGCTGTCTACTTTTCTTGCATCATAGTTCACCTCTCCATCTTTTTTTTATCTCTCTCTCGTTTTGTTTTGGTTTAGATTGTCAGTCTTTCAGAGAAGTATTTCTTAAGACTTACCTTGAACATTGCTGTCTGGATAGGAAAGAGATAAGCTGACAGCAGATTACTGTGTAAACATCTTTTTCTTGATATTGTCTTATATTTCAGCTCCCAGCACTCTATCTTAGCTGCTTCATCCCCAGGTCATTTCTCACAAATGTAGAATGTAAGCATGAAGAAAATATGATGTTCTCTTATTGGTTTCTATAGCTACTGGTGATCATTGCAACCTAAACTTTGAGCTGTAGCTAGGTATCTTAGTACTGTAACTAAATATTGGCAGGTCTGGGGTTATTCAGTACTATTGAAATGTAAAATCAGTTATAGTGAAAATGAGATATTGAATCAATTTTTCTTAACAGAATTTGTAACATTTGCTTTATGTTTTCTTCTGTTTCATGTCCTTTTAACATTTATAAGAGTTCTGCTTACTTCTTTAAGGTTTCACTGTGGTGTTCTCTATGGTGTCAAGCCTAAATCTAGTAATGAGAAAAAACAAAACCAGAAAATTATTGAAGAGTCTAAGGCAGTCTTCTTGGGTAAAAATTAGGCCCATGTATAAATGGGTATTCTCAGGTCATCCCATTTTGCAGAACTAGAACTAAATGTAGGTCAGTTAAAATAGGATTACAGTAAAAATTAAAGATGCAGTTGATTAGCATGGGATAATCCTTATATTTAGTTTGTATTTGGAAAAAAATTTTGAACAATTCATCAAACACTGCCAAGACTTCAGGTTTAATATTTCTGTGCCATGTAATTATACTAATCAGAATAAATTCTGGTCCTTTAAAAAATTTACAGAGTTCCTTGGGCATGTGGTAGTCCGATTATGATATCTCTCAATTAACAGTCACTTAAAGTATGCACTGATAGTACCAAATGGTACAATTTTAATTTTTATAAAAAAGTAACAATGCAATATTAACTTTCACTAGTTGTATAATGAAACCTGCTCACTCTGAAAAGAAGTACTTTAAAGAAGTGTTTTCCATATTTAAGCAGTTTAACATGTTTATATTTTTATTTCTTTTTATGTGTGTGTTTAGCCTAGAATGGAGGGGTGTGTGTGTTTGTTAAAGTCTAGTTAAAATCTACTTACAAAAGCAAAAATAATGCCAGGAAATGTGTCTAACCTTTATTCCGTAAAGACAGTTGCAATCTGATAAATTACAGAAGTAATTTTTCCATAATAAATAGTTTAAGGCCAAGAGAGAGGATAAAAAAGGGATTAATATAATTTTCACTCTGTCTTGGCATTCATAAACCCAAAGTTAATTAAAAATATCCATTTTCTGCTAACACTCCTGCTTATATATTTCAAAGCTATCAGGCTCTTTTTGCCCCTTTCAAGAGTAGAAACAGTATATCACAGAAAAGGTACAACATGATCAATCTTTTCTACAAGGAATGTAGGCTACTAATGTAAAGAACTTCATTAATGTTTTTTACTTATAAGATGGAGAAGAATAAAACCGAGTTACTAGTACATAATCTGATTTTTAATTAGTATTTCCTAGAAACTATTTTTATCTCATCTTTATTATGGCAACATACGTGGTCTCAGATAATTATTCTCATTCCAGTAAAACTAAACATAAATTCAACTTACGTTGGAAGTAAACAAAAGTTAGATTTCAAATGTCTTGTCTTTTTGAGTTACTTCAGTAAGTCTGATGTAGATTTCTAATGGGTTAAATTTTAGGACAAGCCCACAGAAATGTGTGACTTGAAAACGGATGATGCAGAGAATGTGCCAGTAACCAAAAGAATAGGAACTCAAAAGGCTGTGATTTTAAGCTTGGTCAGATCCATGTATTGGTTTACTTATATCTGGCTATGGCAGGTACACCCTGCCCCAACAGGAAACGAAACTTCTCCAGGCAGGGAGGAGAGGAAAAAAAACCCAAACCTTAGAGGCTGCAAGTTGAAAATTGAACTGACCAATCGAGATGCGCCAGATACACAGAAGTGTTGACCTTCTTGGCCAATAGGGATTAAAATGACCACAGATCAGATTCGACAAGGGTATAAACAGGGTCCTGCCAGAGGACATTTTGAATCAGTCCTCCTCGGAGCAGGGGGTCTGCAGTTGGGGACTCTTCCTTGGGTCGGGGCACCGCCCAAGGGAACTCCTTGAGGTTGAGAGCCCTCATCTTTTAGGTGAGTGATATGTGCATTTTGAGCCATCATTTTAAATCTTAAGAGTTCTTAAGTCAGCTGTGTAGTACTAATTCCGCTTACTTCATTGAGCCTGTGGTTTACAAATGTTACTGGAGTTCTAACTAACTTTTTACTGAAGAATAAATCTGAGTTTAGCACCTGTTGGATTTGATTGTGTGAGCTTCCGTAACACTGGCTATGCACTACTGTTGATGCAAAAGGGGGAATGAGGCAGGAGAGTGCTTTACTGGGTACAGCAGAATGCAGGAACACAGCAACCTGAAATTAGATTGGTTTAAGTTGCTATAGAACAGCATACTTACACCTGGCTCCTTGCTTCCAGTTTATATCCCAAACACAGGAGCCCTTAATGACATTTCTGGTCTTTGTGAAGGTGTTTATAAAAGCAGTCATCCCTTAATCTTCCCTCTAATAAGCTGTATACATTGAACTCCTCAGTCTGAGCCTCTTACCTTATTTGTGACTCCTTTATGAATGCTTCCCGCTTTATCTACATCTTTGTTCAATTATGGAGATCAGAACTAGACACAGTATCTGAATATGATCACATAAATTACAAGCAATGAAGTCTCTCTGCTTCAGTCTGGATTTCCTAGTTTAGGTCAGGACAGACAAAATGCACACATGAATTATATGCAACAACTGGACATACGTGAAGGAGAAAGGATATTTATTGCCTGTGACAAAGTTGTTAATGCAAAGACGACTACAAAGTTGGGAGTGATTATATCTATCTCCCCTTTCCTCATTGGTAGAAGCAGGGGTTGTCAGTGGTTGGGAGGAAGTGTGTCAGCTCCAGCCGTGAGAGTTTGGTCCCAGGTGTCCCTGGAGGTCCTCCACGGGCAGGCATTCCAGAAGCCACAGTCATGCCAACCTCCCTTTGGGCTGAGGTGGATGATTTTTTTGATGTGGAGAGCATCTTTCAGATTGTTTGATTTTTGCTAGTTGGTGGACTGCTTTGAGCTGTTGCTCACTGATCAGGGTGTAGGCAAATATTTTTGTATAAGTTTAGATTTGCTGTTTCTACCACTTATGCAGATTTTTTTTTTGCTGTTTTCATTACAACTGTATAGCTGTGCTTTATCTAGCAAAAGTTACAACCCTATGAACTACATAGCAACATGCCAAAGGTCAAACTGTGGGCCCTGCCATCAGCCTAATTACTCAAGTGATTTCAGCTCAGTAGGCCAAGACATTGACAATACCAGATGCTGCTTTTATGTCCAAAGACTGATTTAGTCTGTTTTATTGCTGTGATAGGGTATGTCCATCATGGCACATTTTTGCTGACACTTCCTTCTGCTAGATTTTTTCAGTCAGTACTTCCCAAGATGGAATTCTTTAAGCTCTTATGTACTACACAGAAGTATGAGTTTACGTGTGATGATACTGAATAACCTACTAGTTGTTTGCATAACTTTTAACAACCTTTCAAAACTGTTTTTCTTATGAAGAATCTCTTTATTATTTGATATTCTCTTAACTTCTGTTTCTTCTTTGGTATTTTCCTCTGAAAGGGTTACATTTACTCCAAAGCCATTGCTAGGCTTATCAAGTAAAACTCTTTGTAGGGCAATCTACCAAAACAATTAGTCGCACCAGTGGTCCACTCCTTTCTGGCCCTATTTCTAAGGACCTTTCAGAGCAGACCAGATGAGTTATGGTTAGCTTAATTCTTGCCTTCCTATCTCTTGAGATCTCTACAGTTCCTCCCCTTCATGTTTTTTTGATACAAAATACAGGTTTTAACATCCTTCTGAGTTAATATCAGAACTGAAAGTACTTCACCGTCACCCTGTGCTGTGATTATGCTGCCTGGCTTTTTTCCAGATACTACTTAAAATACCAGTACAGTCATGACAGTTGATGAGTATAAATGTCAGGAAAACTGGATCTCCTCTTTATATGTAATATTGCATGAAGAACTTTTCCACGGTTTCTTGATTTATTGATGATGGGTAAAATGTTAAGGATATACCCGTGTTCTTTTTCTTTTTGGTTTAAGGCTTGTATATAATATTACAGCTCCACCATGAAGCTTTTCAGAAGTATTGGCAGACTGAATTTTATGCATCAAGTAATGTAACTGCAGCCAGGCTAGGCTAAGAGAGTGACTGCTGTTGTGGTGAAGGGTTGTCTTTCATTCTCTTGCCTCCCATAGCCTTCCTATACCGTACAATTGCTTCCATAGAAGCAGCAGTAGCAGCCACAGCTCTCAATTCCTGAGCTGAAATACAGAGCAATCAGCCAATTTTGAAGCCTTAATAAACTGGTGTCATACACAAGCAAGCTATACCTGGAGACAATGTTTATCTACACTTAGAGATAACAATACTGAAAATCTATCTCTGTTGTCTGAAACTAGCAAGAAAAACAGGCAATCAATCCCCTCAGTAAAAGTGACGACTGTGCGCAAAATATTGAAAAAGTTTTTGTAGCCCCTATGAAAAGTATGGGATTGCATTATTTTTTAATGCCATCCTCAAATGGTAGACAACTATTCAATGAAAGCACTATTTTCATTCCCAATATATGTAGCATTTCCTAATTTAAAATGTCAATAAATGAATGCTTTCTCTTGTCTGTTATTATGATTCTTAATATTTTCATAATGCAACATCTGAGAAATCATTCTGCTAAGTTAATGAAATACTACTTTTTTTTTTAAATTTCATGGGGGAACTTGGATATTTTTTGTCTAGCAGACACATTAGTAAACCTGCAGAAAAAAATTGTGCTTATTATCTTTTTAGGACGCAGTCCTTTCTGATGTCTCCATATGTAGGCATATATATGAAGTTATAATTTGCAGTGATCACATATGAGGAAGGTGGATATTGTGCTTGTGATATTTGTTCTCACTGAAAAATCGACATTTTTTAAAAGTTAAGATTTATGTGCAGTATTTTTAATAAATAAAATATCAAATTATAATAACTAATTAATGCATGGATTTTAATGCTATTGCTATAAATATGACTTTGCTCACTTTTGGTAGGAAGATGAGCTTGTTTGCTCTCCCAGTGTAAGGTGTATTCTGTAGTAGAAGCCATGGATGATCTTTGTTATAGTGTTTAGATATATGCAGGGAAAACAAAATTTTTTAATTTGCCCATAGATTAAGTTGAAATTTTGGAAGGATTTGTACATGCTAAGAATTTCTTTGACCTTAAATATAATGATGTGGTTAAAGTTTCAGTGTTTCTTTCTTTCACTGACATCATCCCTTTTGTTCACTGGCTCTCAGTACAGGAAACAAAATAGACTATGGCAATATCAGGCACACTGAGGTCAGTATGGCTCAAATGGTTGTGATGGTGAATTGAAAACACAAAAAATGACTGAAATTGTTACATAGTAGATGCTTGCCTTTCTGATGGATGCTTCTGGCCCATTGTAACATTGGATAGGATGGGCTATTGGAAAAGGGAACTTAGCCATCACTGAAATCAGCCAGCGCCTAGCTGTTCAAACTAAGATTCTTGCTGATATAACTTTATCATATTGTAAGCAATTTTTTGTACTAGTATACATTTTCTGCTGTTGGTGAAGCATTTGTTTCTTACTGTTTCCTAATATAAATAGTTTGTTCTTACTAGCAGAATAAAATCCTAAAAATGTCATCTTACTTGCAAGATTTATCACACTATTTCCCCTCCCCATCTTTTTTTTTCTTTTGAAAAGCATTTGGACATAATGAGTGCCCTGATCCTGGAGTGCCAATCAATGCTCGGCGTTTTGGTGACAACTTTCAGCTGGGGAGCTCAATTTCTGTTATATGTGAGGAAGGATTTATTAAAACACAAGGAACTGAAACAATTACTTGCATGCTAATGGATGGAAAAGTAATGTGGAGTGGACCTATTCCTAAGTGTGGAGGTATGTATAATATTTCTTTCTGATTCAGGAGAACTTGCTGTGATTTCTTTTAAGTTGTCACAAAATGAAGTTCAGATTTTTGCAAACGCATAGCACAAAGCTCCTGTAAAACCTAGTCCTTAATAAAGGAGTCCAGTGAGGCATGAGCTTTTATTATAAGCCTGTCTGCGGGAATGAATTTTTCTTATAACTGTTATAAGGACAGAAGAAAAACACAGAAAAAAATGGTATAAACATCAGTGATGCAAGCACTGCTATATAACTTCTGTAACAATGAAGACTCATTTAAGGAACTTATTAGGATTGGAATGGGAATAGTTTACACTGTTCATACTTTCAGATAGCTCTCATTTGGCACTGGTGGAACTGCAGTATCCCAAAGATATTTTATGCTTGAAAAGATCACTCCTGCCCTTTTATTTGTTCTTTTTAAAGCATGTATCTGTCCAATTTGAGAAACTGTTTAAAGCAGTGAGCTTCAGTGCTAGCAATACACCAACAAAATTCATCTCTACATTTTTGAATTCCAGTCCAATTGGTATCACGATTGGCCTCAGTAATACCTAGGAGAAAGAAGTAGGAGGGAAGAAGAAAATAAGAAAATCTTTCTGTTTCACTGAACCTTATTTTATTATATTACAGGTTTCTGTTCTTCAATATTTAAATCTCTTGTTCAACTTGTCACTCAAGGTTCTTAAGCAGTCAAGAAGTCTGGGGGTTTGGGATTTTTTTTTTTAATTATTTTCATCTGGTTTCATATAGAAGGTTTTCTTCAAAATATAGCTATTGACTCCCTACTTCAGACAGATGAACTACATAAAATAATTTTAGCGCTCAGTGACGTTTGCTGATACAATATTAGGTTAGAATGAAGTTGTTGATCTCTTTTCAGATCTTCAGCTATGGTATTTAAAACCATTTGAGAAGTTTTACCTCTCTGTTGCAGTGCTTATGTTTCTTCTATCCACAGTGACACCTAGGCTGGGGAAGATTCTCTAAGCAATTGATCTTCCTATTTATAGAAATTAAATACTTGCATACATCACAACCTCTAAAACACAGTGCTATGCATATTTTGTTGGACTTGCTTATACTAATAGATACAGAAATATAATCTTTGCTTCATTCATTGTCTATATTTTAAGATCTCTTCACTTAAAGTGAAAAAAAAATTCAGTTGCTTGTAACAATTTTTTAAAAAATATATGATTTAATCAGTAATGATATAATCTCTGATATATAGTTTGTTAGGTTTTTTTTTTTAAACAAAAGCTTAGCTCTTATTTTCACTGTGTAACTGCCTTCCTAACAAAATTTGCTTAATTTTAATACATGAATGTGTCTGCTTATAATATCCATTGCATTCAGTTTACTTTCTGTGATAAATTATTATTGTTTAATAGATATAAGGTGGGTCAGTTTCCCTCGATAAAATTAGTATATGCTATAATGCCCTTGCTTTATTATAAGGTTCATGGAGCTATATAACACTGCTAATAAAATATAAAGTTGCATTTTCAATGTTACATTAAAAACTTAAATTAATGGGGGTATTTTTAAATGTCCGTACATGCGCAAGATAATCTGATCCATAGGTGGTCTGAGTCTCTAAATGGAACATATATTGGAATCCTAGAGGTTGGGACACTGGTATATTTCAATTAGATATATTTATCAACTGTAGAATTAGATATTTTTTTAAAATTTAAGATAAAATTTGAAGGCAAATGAAAATATTTTTAAGCTAATAATGTAATTTGGTCTGATGGAGTGTTCAGCATTTTTATTGGCTGTGTACACATTTACCTGTAACACGTAGTGATTTAATATAAGGTGAAGTTTGCTTGCCTTACACACACCTCATAATTTCATTGTCACACATGAAGTCAAAGGCATGAACTCTACATACTGACTAGGAGACACTGAATGTAACTGCTTGTGCAGTTCTCCTTCCATTGCAGAAATGTCAGCTATTACAATATATAGGAGAAAACCATTGTATAATATATGTGGTGCAGATGCCTAGGGTCAGCATACTCATTTTTCAGGGCAATCCTGACCAGCTTCCTTCCAGCCCTGCCCGTGGCCCAGCATCCCATTTCAGCTCACCCTGGGGCTGTCGGTCCCTGCCCCAGCAATGCCACAAGAGAGCTGGTCTCCAGCTCTGTTCTCTGCTGATCTCAACAAGCTCATGGGACTTCCTGGTTTGACCTCAGACCTAACCCTTCAGTTGCATTATTCTGATGGTCACTTGGCTGTCACCAGACCCTTTTCCTGTCACCAATCCAGTCCTGTTCACCTTGCTCAGATGGAATTGGATGATGCTCTGTCTGTGAAGGCACTAACTCTGCCTGTGTGTGTCTGTGTGCTCCTTGGTGCGTGACTCCTGGCTTTTCTTCTCTAGTGGAGCAGCTTTTGCTGTTCCCTGATGCTTTTGAATTTGGGATTCCTGTCCTTGTGCCTTTCATCCTTCCTGTGTGAGGGTTATCTGGAGGATTTTCCCATAATCTGTTGTAATATTATGCTGTTGTACCTGTGCTGCAGCTCTAACCTTGGTCTTCCTGCATAACTCCTGTAATGCTTAATATCCTGCTGTTCTGTAGCATGGGTGATAAGCTCTTGAAAAAAAGGTCTAAAACTATGAATCTACAAGATGTTCAGTGATTAGCCTGCCATCCTCAAAACTTTCTTCATACTCACATATGGAAATTTCCTGCCTCAACCCTTGCACCTTACTATACAAAGAAATAAATAGAAACATCTTTGTGAGAATTCTTAGATCAAGCTAAGATTGGCTTTCGGTATTTGGCATAGACCCATGTTTGACAAAGAGATTCTGGTTGATGACAACCTCTAGTTATGTTATATTTCTAGTGTTTTGTTTTTAACATACTGACAGTGGGTATGAATCTGCCAGGCAACCATCAAATAGAACTGGAAGAAAGAACAGAGTCTGAAAATCAGTGTAAAAAAGGTCAGGGAAACAATCTTTTGGCAAGATGACTGGAGAGTTTTATTTTCTAAAAAACAAGGCTCTTTAAGATAAGCCCAGTCACTCAGCTGTTCTGAAGGGAATGACTTCTGGGTGTAGGACATCAGCATGTGATGATGAAAGTCAAATAAAAAATTCTATTGAATCTTGCACTGCAGACATCAGGAAGAACCATAATCAGGGGAAGGATAAGAAAGACTTCCTTTTAAAAAACAAAACCAAAAACAAAACAGCAAAATACTATTATTCTCAGATCCCAAATACAAAGAGAAATTACTCCAAATTTAGGCAATCTTACAATGGGCATTATTTTTAATGGAATATTCATAGGTGTGTTTTTGTAAGAGAGTTACTTTTTTTGTATTCCAAAGACAATCTTTAACAGTTTCATGGAAATTTTGTGAGAAAATGGAGCTTTGTACTAGTTTAGCAATACTGTATTCCAACTATGGTAGTATACTGGCTCAGAGTAAGGCCATCTGGTATTCCTATTCTTCTTGATATATTTTGTAGTTTACAGGCTCCATATGTATTATGAATATGTATAAATGGTTATATACAATAAAATGTAGGGTTGATGAATGTTGGAGGGTTAACCTTCTGGTTGCTGAGGTGAATATCAGTTTAAATACATTATTGTTTGGTACTGTTTGCTGAAGGTAGCATGAAAAAGGAACTTTAAGGTAAAAGGGGATAAACAGTAATTTAAAACCATCAGTGAGGAAAAAAAAGTCTAAATCTGCATATTTAGAAATGTTTGCAACATATTGAATTCTGAACTTTATATAGCTTTTAGAAACCCTTTTTTTCCCTACACAGTAAGAGAAAGATGTGCTGATACGTCCTTAAAAATACAAAATACCTCTTTACAACAGTTCATCATTTCAACATAGGAGCTTGGTTATCTCCTGAGAAAAATGAAGATCAGACAAACGTATGATAATTCATGATCTTGAATTTGAATGTGTGTCAAAGAGAGCAAAATTAATCTATTTTTGTAATTGAGAGGTCCAGGTTAATATAGACAATGGTATGTACTGTGCTGCTTTGTGAAAATGAGCAACCAAAATGCTTTGCAGACTGTGTTAGGTGAAAAAAATACAGAAATTCAAGAAATAGCCATGTCTTTGAGGGAAAATTCTGTATATTTCAGACTATTTTTAGTAGAGACGTATGCCTGTCAGCAGTACATTAAGACCTTTCCAACACAATGTTGCTCATTTATTTTCCTTGTGTAGCCTTGTATGCATAATGTCCACTGGAAAGTGGCGTTAAGAAAATTTATGGTGCAGCTTTCTCTTGCTGCTAAGATGCTTCTGCTCTCTGTCTAAATGGATACTTACATGATACTAGTAATCAAAAAATTTGAGTGCTTTCTGATAATTAAATACATAAATAGTTATATTGGTGATGGGGCAGAGTGTAGCCTCGGCAAGTTTGCCACACCAGCAAACCTGGAGGAGTGGCCGATACGCCAGAGGGTTGTGCTGCCATTCCGAGGGACCTCAACAGGTTGGAGAAAGGGGCTAATAGGAACCTTATGAAGTTTAACAAGGGGAAGTGCAAAGTCCTGCACCTGGGGAGGAACAAGGCCATGTACTGATACATGCCGGGGGCCACGCAGATAAAAAGCAGCTTTGCAGAAAAGGCCCTGGGGGTGCTGGTGGACACCAAGTTGAACGTGCCCTTGCAGCAAAGAAGGCTAATGGTGTCCTGGGATGCATAAGACAAAGTATTGCCAGAAGGTTGAGGGAGGCGATCTTTCCTCTTTACTGTGAGTACTGCTGAGGCCACACCTGGAGTTTATGTGCAGTCCTAAGCTCCTCAGTACAAGAAAGGAACATACAGGAGAGAGTCCAATGAAGGGCCACAAAAATTATTAAGGCATTGGAGCATCTCTTCTATGAGGAAAGGCTGAGAGAGCTGGGACTGTTTAGCTTGAGGAAAAGAAAGCTCGAGGTGGGGGGGGGATCTTCTCAATGTATATTAATACCTGAAGGGAGGGTGCAAAGAAGATGAAGCCAGAGCCAGACTCTTTTCAGTGGTGTCCAGTGACAGGACCAGAGGCAATGGGAACAAATAGAAACACAGGAAGTTCCATCTGAACATCATGAAATGCTTTTTCACTGTGAGGGTGACCAAGCACTGGCATAAGTTGCCCAGAGAGGTTGTGGAGTCTCCTTCCTTGGAGATGTTCAAAAGCTGTGTGGTCATAGTCCAGATCATGTGCTTGTTTAGGTAAATGCATAAATAAATTACTACTGAAGCAGAATTAACTTCCTATCTCTTCTCCCCCCCCCCCCCCCCCCCGTAAAAGTCCCTGACCAATTCATTATGAAATCAAGTTTAAGGCTACCCCTTGCCTTCGCTGGAAGCTGGATCAAGTCTGTATTAAATGTACATGCAGTAGTAATTTACATGACTCCATCTTTGCAGCAGTAATATTATGTCCTCATAGAATTATAGAATGGTTTGGGTTGGAAGGGACCTTTAAAGATCATCTAGTCCCCGTCCCCCCCCCCGCCATGGGCAGGGACATCTTCAACTAAATTATGTTCCTCAAAGCCCTGTGCAACCTGACATTGAACACTTCCAATGATAGGGCATCCACAACTTCTATAGGCCAGCTGTTCCAGTGTCACACCACTTGCATCATAAAAGATGTCTTCCTTATACCCAATGTAAATTTATGTTCTTTCAGTTTAAAATTGTTATCCCTTGTCCTGTCACTACAGGCCTTGATGAAAAGTCTCTTTCTTTCTTGTAAGCCCCCATTAAATACTGAAAGGCTGTAATAAGGTCTCCCTGGAGCTTGCTTTTCTCCAGGCTGAACAACCCCAACTCTCAGCCTGTCTTCATAGGAGAGGTGTTCTATCCCTCTGATCATTTTTGTGGCCCTTCTAACCTGCTCTAACAGGCCATGTCCTTGTACTGGGGACTTGTGGTTTAAGCCCAGGCAGCAACAAAGCACCATGAAGCCGATGGGGAGGAGAAAACATAAAGAAAAGCACATGGGTTGAGACAAGGACAGGGAGGGATCACTCACCACTTATGGTCATGGGCAAAACCACAGACTCAACTGGGGAGAAAAACCAAAATCAATTTAATTTACTACCAATTAAATCAAAACCAGATAATGGGAAGTAAACCCAAATCTTAAAACATCTTCCTCCACCCCTCCCTCCTTCCCAGGCTTAACTTTAATCCCCATTTTCTCTACTTCCTCCCCCCAGTGGTGCAGGGGGATGGGGAATGGGGCTTGGGGTCAGTTCTCCACATCTTGTCTCTGCTGCTCCTTCCTCCTCAGGGGGAGGACTCCTCACTCTTCCCCTGCTCCAGTGTGGGGTCTCTCCCATGGGCTGCAGTCCTTCATGAACTGCTCAGGCATGGGTCCTTCCCACGGGCCACAGTCCTTCAGTCACAGACTGCTCCAGCGCGGGCTCTCCCATGGAGTCACGGCCATCTTGGGGGGCACCCACCAGCTCCGGCGTGGGCTCCTCTCTCCCCGGGCTGCAGGCGGGCATCTGCTCCCCCGCTCCCCTCCCTGGGCTGGGGGGGGACAGCCTGCCGTCTCACCACGGGCTGCGGGGGCATCCCCTCCTCCCCCGCTCCTCCTCCTCCTCTCCTTCCTCACTGACCTCGGTGTCTGCAGAGGGGTTCCTCTCACATTCCAATCCCCCACTCACTGCAGGTTCCCCTTCTAAAATCTGTTCTCCCAGAGGCGCTGCCACAATCACTGATGGGCTCGGCCTGGACCAGAGGTGGGTCTGACTTGGAGCTGGGGAAGCTTCTAGCGGGTTCTCCCAGGAGCCACTCCTGTGGCCCCCTCCCCCGCTACCAAAATCCCACCACACAAACCTAATAAAGGACCTCAGAACTGGATGCAGTACTCCAGGTGGGCTCTCACATGAGCAGAGGGGAAAATTCACCTCCCTCGAAATGCTGGCCATGCTTCTTTTTGCACAGGCCAGGATATGGTTGGCTTTCTGGGCTGCAAGCACAAGTTGCCGGCTCATGTCCAAGTTTTTCATCCACCAGTCCCTCAAGTCCTTCCCTGCAGGACAGCTTTCAAAACATTCATTTCTCATCATCTTCAGAAGGTCTGACAGATCTCATTTGCTTTGGAAATGAATATCGAAGTGTTCTGGTAACAGGCCAAAAGTTTTTTCTTGTGTTTAGAAATAAGTGATAAGTAATTGTTGCATTCAGATAGTTACAAAATCCATACATATAGTGTATAACTCACTTTCAGTGCTTTATTAATGTTGTGGTCTAACCCCAGCCAGCAACTAAGCACCATGCAGCTGCTTACTCACCTCTCTCACAGTGGGATGGGGGAGAGAATTGGAAGGGTAATAGTGAGAAAACTCGTGGGCTGAGATAAAGACAGTTTAATAGGTAAAGCAAAAGCCGTGTGTGCAAACAAAGCAAAAGCAGGAATTCATTCCCCACCTCCCATCAGCAGGCCGGTGTTCAGCCATCTCCAGGAAAGCAGGGCTCCATTATGTGTAATAGTTACTTGGGAAGACAAATGTCCCTCCCTTCCTTCTTCTTCCCCCAGCTTTATATGCTGAGCATGACGTCCTATGGTCTGGAATATCCCTTTGGTCAGTTGGGGTCAGCTGTCCTGGCTGTGTCCTCTCCCAGCTTCTTATGCCCCTCCAGCCTTCTTGCTGGCTGGGCATGAGAAGCTGAAAAATCATTGACTTAGTCTAAACACTACTTGGCAACAACTGAAAACATCAGTGTGTTATCAACATTCTTCTCTTACTGAATCCAAAACATAACACTATACCAGCTACTAGAAAGAAAATTAAGTCTATCCCAGCTGAAACCAGGACAACTAACTAAGATGCTTTATTCCACAATAAAAGAAAACTAAAAATCTTTGTCTCCATATAGATGCCTATGATGTAAATAAATATGTGTGTGTGTCTAATGAGCCTGGCAAAGAAACAAAGAAAGCTCATCGTTCACTTTATAAAATGAAATTCAGGGGAAAATTTCCAGCTTAATTACGTCAGCTATGTATGAACTTTGAGGCTTGGTGAATTCCCAGGTCATTTGGTGATTTTTTTTAGAAGTGTCACAAAACTAAAACCAAACAAATATGGTCAAAAAACAAAAAAGAAAAAACAACCCTATAAGATTTTTCCTTAGAAAATGTGTTTAGTCCCTGAGGGTTTAGATCCTGAGAAACTCACCAAATCTAATTTGAGTTGGATCAAATCCTTAATTAGCAATTAAGCAAAGAAGCTCATGATAACAATAACTCTGTCATGCATTTATAGTTCTATAGGCTAATGTATTTACACCAATACTCATCAGAACCAACAAAGTATTTCAGCATACTTCTAACTGGAGAAATTGTATTTTCATAGTGTCTATAAGATACCATATGGCATACTTTATTATTACGTATAATAAAGTTTACACACACACACACACACACTGAAGTTCATGTTCTTCTCTAATTATTTGTACAGATGAACAAATCCCACTCTTGGCACGTATCCATGTTATGTGCAAGAGAGAAGATTAAGGTGACAAAGATCCTTAGTTTAATCCTGGTATCTCTTCATTCAACCTCAAGGCACCCAATCCTAACAATTTCTGCTGCAGTTTGCAGCTTAGAATCTGCTTATTGATAACTTTTACACCTCAGTAGTGTTAAAAAGTTCTGCTCTCCAGAACACTGTGCCCTCATTCCAGGAGTGGAACTGGTATGGCCAGAACATTTTCTGGAAATACAGCTATAAAAGAGCAAATAATTGTTTTGAGTCCCCTGAAAACCATTTCCTCCTCAGTGAGGAGATATAATGAGATACAAGGCTATTGCTTGATAACCTTATTAAGCTGAACCTGGAGAAACCACTTATCCAGTTAGTTTAATTCTTATTTATATAGCACAGGAAAAGTAGGTAGTTTCATTAGGACTTTGTCTAGAATAAGGGATATCCAGTGTTTGATACTGTGTTCTTGAGAAATCTTTGACAAATCTTTGTTCTCATCCAGGTTGCATCAGTGCACATCTGTACCGCACAACAGATAGTAATGGAAAAGAGCATGATGTAAATGGTTCAAGTTTACTGTCTGCTTTGTATGATTTAGCACTGTCCACAAAAGGTGCTACTTACTTCTTCATGGCTGGCATTTTGGGGAAGCAATGAATTTTGCTTCTGCCTGCTTCTGTAAGGCACGGAAATGTATGTTGCTTGTTTTCTTCTTTGCCTCACATAGAGAACATATATCTAGGTCTGATCAAAAAGATTTTGTGAAAGAAAAATGAGTTTTAAAGTAAAGTGTCAATTGAATATCTAATACATTCTGCAGATTTCATTTTCCATAAAACAGTCAGCAATTCCTGAAAATAAAGAAATTGTAGACTGCTTATCATTTGAGGCAGTGGTCACCAGTTTAAGAGCATGGTCTGTGTAATGCTTTCCTCTTTTAAATGCTGCTTTGTTGACCATCTTGGAAAACATAATTTGCTGCAGATAATAACACCTTATCAGGTCCTTATCACCTTGTATTTTCGTCAAAGAAAGCTTGCACAAGTAATACTCACACAAGTCAGAACAATTGTGAAAAAGCTTTTTTTACAGAATTACTCCTAACTGCCTATACTTAAGACTCTAAGTAATCCATTTTTTTATTATTATTATTATTATTTTAAAATACATCTTACTAAATGTCCCTACTTGCAACATTTTTTACTGAAGTAGCTGGATTCACTAAAGGACAGCAATATGCCACCACTTTAGTGAGTGAAAAAGCTTAGTTTAGAGACATGTATTTTACAATTTATTTTTTCCCAGTAGTTACTTAATAAGTAATTGAAATTAGTTATTTGATATGTAACATTGTAGCTCAAGGAAAATATATCTTATTCTTCTAGAGGAAAACATATTCAGAGATAGTTGCTTTTCTCTCTTGTCCCCTGTGGATCAAGGAGACTTTTGTTTTGTATTTTTGTCTATATAGGTATGTTCAGTATATTCACATATATGCATAATACACATATAGAAAGATACATAGATGTGGTCTTTTGAGGATGTTTACACTTGTGCTGAACAATATATGTTCAATTTACCACACTGAATATGCATTAAATTCATAAGATGTCCCAGATATTTTAAAATGCTAGGAAAACATTATGATTTGTTACCTGTTTTAAAAACATTAATACTTCTAGTGATGGAATTACTGCATTTCTTAGATGTCTAGAATTCAAGATAATTCTGTGCATTAGTTGCTCTATTTGGGGAGTATCAATCTCCTACTGAAAAGAAATAAACTAAAACATGCCAAGCACTCCCATGGTCTTTCCCTCACCCATCCATACCACTGAGATGATCTCACAAAAGTCTGATGACACATGCACTTGACTTTACATAGACATGTAGATCCATCAGATGTAATGGGTTTGCATTCATGCATGAAATTAAAAACCTGCACAGAGCTTTGCAAGACTTAAACTTAAAAGATCTGTCCTTTAGCAATGTTGGTCATATGATTCTTACTCTTTTCACCTGTGAGATTATACCATCTTTGTGTTAGACTAGCGCTCTCCATAGCCAAAATCAGCATCAGTCAAACATGATTATTAGTTCTGAGAATCTCTTTTCTGCCCTATGACTAACTGTCTTCACACTGATCAGCTCATGGAAACTTCCCTCACTCTGTACCAGATTCTCTTCAACTATTTATGAGGAATTGTTACCAAAGAAATGCTCTTCATCTTTGTAATACCTACAGCTGTGGAGATTATTCCTGTAATTAATGTGTCATTAAGCCATTGAAAAACTTTAAATATGATTACCAACAATTGTTTTCAATTATGTTTTAATACAGTTTTCCTAGCTTTTATTTACTCACTGTCTCTGAGAGAAAAACTACATGTTATTTCTAGTAATTCTTTTTGCAGATATACTTGTTACAGTATTTAATATATATTTGCCAAATGCTTTTAAAATATCAACTAATTCTGTAAGAATGGTAAGTTTGTATTTTTCATGAATGAGGAATTTGAACTGCCAACACAACAAGCAAAATGTATGAGGTATGACAGTGGATTCATGTCAAAGTTAAAATAACAACTCACTAGTTTCTAGCTTGATACTCAACTGAAGCTTTTGCAAGTTTTTCAAATCTCTCTGCTCACAATTAAAAGCAGAAGTAATGATACTTTTTAAACACTATGTTTTGTTGTGTGTCCTTTATTACAGGAAAATCGATGGTACCTGTAAGAATACATTATAAAAAGCTTTGTTAGAATTTATTGAACAGTTTATTTTATCTTTTTAAGGTTTTAATTCAGTTGTCTCCATCTAATTCTGAACACCACAGTCTGTCAGCTTTGAAGCCTTGTTGCATCTTCCTGCAATTGGATTTTTTTTAATTTGTTCCTTATAGATGTTCTATATTGAAAGTGATGATTGTGAATTACATATAAGAAGTCTGTGTTATTATACCTTTCTCTTTGTTTCATTTTTAGCTCCATGTGGTGGGCATTTTTCATCTCCCAGTGGAGTAATCCTCTCTCCAGGCTGGCCAGGGTATTATAAAGATTCCTTGAATTGTGAGTGGGTGATAGAAGCTGAACCAGGACACTCTATCAAAATTACATTTGAAAGGTCTTGGCTAATGTTTTTCTTATTTAATATTTTCCAGTTTTACCCAGAAGCAGGAGTTTATTAGCTCTGTCATAACATTAATTTGCACTGTGTCTAAAATCAAGCAATTGTTTTATCAGGTAGGATTTTCTAAAACACCTTAGTGCCTTCAGAACATAAATTTTATCTTCAGTGTAATTTCTACTTTGATGTGCTGAAAAGCTTTTGAAATTCCTACCCTCTTGCATATATCTAAGCCTGTCTGGCCCAGGTAAAAATTCTGTCTGTTTTTAAAGATTAGCATGTTTCATTTGCTCATAATCGTGATGAATTATACTTATGAAGTATTTTTTTTCTCTCAAACCTGTGAAATCTTCAACTCTCAAAATCTGAATCAACTGTGAAAACTGAATTACATGCACTCATATTTTTATCCAACATGAATCTTTAATTATCAAATCAGCTGATCTGTTTTTGTGAAAGGACTGTGCTCTCAGGATGGAATTCCAGTTTCCCCAAATTACTGCAGAATTCCACTTTTCCTACATTACTGCCCGTTACTTAGGTCCCTTCTGATTCCAAGGATTGAAATGTGCTGAGGACCTTAAATTTCTCATGGTAGCAAGACACGGGCATTTCATATAAGCTCTTTATGAGAAAGCAAAACAGAAAATATATTTTTAAAAAATGCTACGTTCTACATATTTTCAAGGATGTTTTAGATTCTTTTTAATTGTAAATATTATAAAGATAGACGATGATCCAAGAAAAAAGGGCCTTTGATGATCAAAGTTATAGCGCACAAATATCATGCAAGTACTTTTCAGTTGCTATTTATGCAGCATATTTTGACTACTCCTGGTCACCCTCAACTTAGAAGGTATTGCTTCATTTTAGTACAATTCAAAAGTTGTTTTTAGCAGAATATGAAAATTACCATCTTTTCTTGGCAAAATTTCTCATTGTGATAAGATTGTTTAAAACTTTTTTCTAGTACTACAGCTTACACTATAATAAAGTGTTCACATGCCATTATATACAATCAGAGGACAGGTAATATGGACACTTCAAAGTTATTTCCTATCCTTAACATCAAATGAAAGCTAGTCTTCCAAAATCACTAGTGCTGTACATAGCTTAAAATGAAGCTGTACCAAATTTTTGCTATTTAAAATGCAAAAGAGAAGTGAATAACTCCCTCTTGCAGAAATTAATCAAACTCATATTAGTTCAAAATTAAAAGAAAATTATTAGTGTTCTTTATTGTCTTGTAAAGCAAAATGAAAAAGAACAATTTTGGAACTTTCACTAACTCACATTTTTGAAAAGAAAAATATAATTTCAAATAATTTATTTTTAATTCAGCATTTCATTTTCAACTACACATTTCATGTGAACAGTCATTTCAAAGTGAAAAACATTTGCCTTTTTATTTGCAGAGTTCTATGCCAGCTGGATTTTCTTCCTTTGCACCCAAGTTTCATTAAATCTGACAATCTCTTGTGTACAGTTTTTGTTTGTAATGCATTAATGCCTTGTCATAAAATTGCACAACCCCTATTACTCTTGTAGCTAAGAGCAATAAGAACAAAATGTGGTCTCTTCAGATCACAGAGAGAGTGCCTATCCTCTTTATAACCTGATCTCATTATGACATTATGACACTTCTTTTTCCATTGCTGCTCATTTTTGACACTCCTATCACTTGCCATAATTGGACTGATATGCATATTGCTTAGATGCAGCAATCCAGAAAGGCCCTACTTACATAAAGGTGTGTGTATGCTTATGTGTTTCTGTGAAGGAGTACATGTAAAAATATATCCATATATGTTCACACAAATGCACTTAGATATGTAATTACATGTTTGGGTGTAAAGAAGTTGTTATTATATAAACCAAATAGTGAAATAAATCTTTATAGTGTGCTGAAAGAACACATTTTGTAAACTATTATAATGTTAGGAGGTTTACTTAAACTTTATTATTTTCACATAATTTAAATTTACATTCTGAGGCATTCATACATTAGCTTCTTTTTCAAAACTCATTCTAGTCTGACTGTCCTTGTTCTGCTCCTTCCACTTGCAAATCTTCAGCTGGACTTTCTTAAGACAGAAGGTTAATTTTGTTGAAATATACACTTTTAAAACTCTAGCCAAATGGCTTTCCTATTTAATTAAAAAAAATAAACAAACTTGTATTTTGACCAGTCCTTTACATTTCACCTTTGTCTTGAAAAACAAAGAGAAATACTTTTTCTACCCTTTCTTGATGCAAATACTAAGACTTCCACAATATGTGTAGTTATTTGAAAGGTTTTTAATTTCTCAGGGCAAAACATTTACAGTACATGTCTAGAATCTTTACATCCTTTCTTTTTGGATTTCTAAGAAGAAGGGAACAGTTCTTACTAATATATGTTTCCTGCAGAGTGACACCTTAACATTACATCCATTTATCCCTTGCACAGTAGTTTATTTCTTTTTAATCTCCCATCTTCCTATCTTCGTATGACTTCTCTCTTATGATGTTTCATATGTGTGAGGTAATGCATTCT
Organism: Buteo buteo; assembly: GCF_964188355.1. Lineage (NCBI taxonomy): Eukaryota > Metazoa > Chordata > Aves > Accipitriformes > Accipitridae > Buteo > Buteo buteo. The sequence continues at coordinate 61,073,523 of NC_134173.1, read as the reverse complement.
ATGACTGTACACTAAAGTGTTCCTGTGCCATGGAGCCAGAGGCATAGGTGAAAAGAAAGAGATTTACAGACAAAGCAAATAATAATAACAACTATTATTTTTTGTGCTTTCAGGTGTTTTGTAATAACTTTTTCATATTATGTTTTATGATCGTGCATGTATACTTTAAAGAGTTTACTCCTGTTGTACAGGCATAGCTATGATGAGAATCTGTTGGATTTTTGTTATAAATAGTAGCTTATTAGGCTGAATTGAGATGATAGAAGTGAGAAATGCAAGTGCCATTCCTTATTGTAATGAAGTGTTTATCCAGAAGCCTAATTATGAGTATTTAAATGCTAGGGACATTAATCAGCAAACTGTGACTGGGGTACTAGTCACATTTGACTAATGAGTATACACTGTGCAGCAGGATATTGTACTCATATCCCGACATTGCATTGAGTTGATAGGTTGTCTCTTACAAAGATGCATGTTGTAAATACTAAAGCAGCTTTAGCTGTTCAAATAAGATAAAAAAGCATGTGTCACCTCTTATGTTAAAGTTTGTTTCACTCCTGTCTGCTTGAATGAGTTTTTGTGAGTCCTCCCTAAGAACAGACCTCACATAGCAATGAAGCCATCCAGGTTTAAGAATAGTGACTAGTTAAGTAGGAAAGAATCTTGGAGTGGTCTTACATGAAGCACAAAGTATTTTTTATTCATTTTCCTACAAATTCCTACTGTTTTCTCACACCAGGGAATAACCAGGTGATATGTATATATATCAGATAAGTTGAGCATCAAGAGGAAAGGTATTCAAGGAAAAAATAATATAAGCATCACCCTTATAAATTAAATTTAAATTGATCACTTTTCTGAGCTAAACGACCAAGCAAAGGCATTGTACATAATCCCCCCTTCAAATTTCTTTCAGTTCATTTCACTAAAAAAAAAGTCCTCACTTTTTTTTTTCCTTGGGTGCTTACTCATTTTTCTCATCTCCTTATTTTTCTGTTGTTTGTGGTGGTGTATGTAGTCTTTGAGCAACAAGTACTTATGAGAGGATTTCTGTTACACCTTTGGAGACTCGATTTCATCGTGTCTTGACTGGCCTGATAGGTGCTTTGCATTTATGGGGTCAATGGTTTTTTTACACTTTCTGTCTCCAGTATGCTTTTGATAAAGCAACCAAGAAAGCAGAGCAAGCCTAAATGATCTCTTTCCAAGATTGCTTCTGTTTTTTATGGATTAGTGGGAAAAACAAGTAGTGGAAAAAACAAGTTAATGCCTAGTAGCTTTTTAGCAACATATGATTGTGAGTTCATGTGGAAACTAGCAAAAAGAAAGAAATTTTCAGTTCTGCTTCTAGGCTTATCCTGCTTCATTTCCATAACTCCCTACTACTTTATTTCTGTGCTCTTTTCTATGTTGTTTAATAGGAGTGGGACATGGATGAAAGAAAACACATGTTTTGGAGGTTTAATTTGGCTTCTCATCTTTCACCAGATACCTTTAGATCTTTAGGCTCAGACTCATGGGACATAAATACTGAAATACAAAGGTCCTCAGTACATTGGCATTAGTCATGTATTCATGCCTTGAATGGATTTCACAAAGCTGAATTAGGCATCTAAGTGAATCAGAGAGAGAATTAGGAACATCTGAAGAGTCCTTGTAGGATCCTGCTGTTAATTGTTTCTTTTTAATTCTGAAAGGGTTTTTCAATAATCCATCAGAAAGTCCATTAAAGCAGTATGATTAATGTAAGGTCTGTCATGGCAAAAGAGAGAGAAACTACTGTCAAAATACCAAACAGGTGTTTGGGATGGCTGATACCATCTAAAACAAGGAAAGCAAAGAGATATCTAGCAGTATTGTCACACTGAGCTTTTCTTTGACAGAGACAGCACACATGCAGTCTCTAAACAGGCATTTTGCTTTATAGTGCTTTCTAAATAGGACTTCTAATTTTTTTTTTACCATAAGTTCTGCCACCACTTTAGACTGAGCCTCAACTGGCACAAAGCCACTGGAGTCTCAGAGCATACATAAGTAATTCTATCACTGCTTATAGATGATTTTAAGGGTAGACACTCAGAGTATGATTCTTTGATAATATAAAGTACCTTGATGATATTTGTGCCAAGTGGAATGGATATAATTAAAGAATGCATCAACATATCCTCTTAAACTATTTAATTTTTCCAAAAAGAATAATAATTTTGTGCTATAAAACAGTATATGCAAGTAATATTAATCTTTGCTAACAAACTATGTGTTTCTGGCTTTTGTTTCCTGCAATACAAACCAGCTCAAGGAGTTTAAACATACTGCTTATCTTACTAAGGCACTAACCTGAAATTCGATTATTGTATTAATTATATAGGATAATTAGTACTATTATATTGATACTGTAAAATAGATATGTGCAGAAATAATTAAAAGGTTATGACCAGGAAAGGAGCATCGTTTTAAAATATGGCTTACTTTGTATGGGTTTATTGAATTTGTTTTAAACGCTTCTTATATTTGTGCCTCTGTGTGTTTCCTCAATTCCAGATTTCAGACAGAACTCAATTATGATGTTTTAGAAGTTCATGATGGACCAAACTTGTTATCTCCACTTTTGGGATCTTATAATGGTACACAGGTCCCACAATTCCTGTTTAGCAGTAGCAATTTCATTTATCTTCTCTTTACAACTGACAACAGTCGTTCTAACAATGGATTCAAGATTCACTATGAAAGTAAGTCATTCTGAATTGTATTATTTGATTTCCCCATCAGTCATAAATATATAAAGGTGCAAAGCTGTCATCTTTGGTAAATTTCTGTTATTTCTCAAACTGAGAAAGATTTAGTGGTGTTAAACTGCAAAACAGATGCCCAGTAATTTCACTTAGCAATTTAATGTCATTCCTGTACTGCTCCATGCTTTAAGAATCAGAAAATGGGAATGGGAAGCAAATGCCTTTGTTCTGGACGTTGCTTTTATGTCTTGTTATTCTTATCTTCTGTACAATGCATTTTTTGTGTGTGTAAAACTGCACGAGATCAGGAACATTATGAAAATCTAAGCAAATACCTAAATTACTGTCCTGATTGATGTACGTGCAGCTCTAACTGAAGGTAATAGGATATGCAGGTTACATTAATGAGCTGAAAGTCAAGCTATGGAATTGCTTGCTTATGGATTTTTAGGGATCTAAAAACCTGCATATGTGATTTGTTCTGACATATAGAAGTATTCTTTTTCCCTTACTATAGTCATATAAACTACACAGCACAAAGCATCTGTTAGATTTCATACTTTACAAATTCTTAGAATTCATAAAAGTTGATAAATTATCATGTCATTTACTTTTTGTGTTTCTAAATATACCTTTTGTTGTAATAAGTAATATTCTCATGTGAAATAATATTTTTCTGTAATCACTAATTTGCTTAATAAAGGTCATGAGCACATTGTTATCTATCCATTTCTGTTTCATACTCCTCCTTGTTGGAACTACCACCAAGCAATTTTCAGATGTTCTTAATTTTTTACTTTATTTTTGACCATTTTCACTATTCCTGACCACTAATGATAAAGATATTAAATACAATCTATGTGGAGGTGACTTTGCCAGATAAAATTTGGGCTGATTTGAACTCCAGTGAATGTCAAGTTCTGGCTGTTTATCAAAAAAAATTCTATTATTATTCCAAAATTCTTTACTGTCCTAGCCTTCACCCACATACTTCCATTTGTGTCGTCTTCTACATTGTGAAGAAGTGACGATTTTGTTAAGTTCTCACCCATTCTGAGGTTTGAAGGATGGCTTTCCTTACACATCAGGAAAACTAGATTAATATTGCCAGCAGAGACCAGTAAATTCTTAAAATGATTGGCTAAATGAATAATGTTAAATGGTAGAAATTACACTTTGGGAATGTGAACAGCAAAAAGAGGAAAGCTGCACATATTACAAATACCCTTATATCAAACGATTTCAATTAAATAAAGTTGGAAAGGAAATCTGAAATTTCATTATAAATGAATTCTTCAATTTCATTATAAAATCCCTTTTTTTCCTAAAATTGATCCTCACCCCACAGTTCTATCTACACTAGTGAAGAATGAAATTTAGATTTGTACTACCAGAGAACATTGAAAATATACATCTTTACCATTTTTACACAAAATCAACCATTTTCAGTAGTTGCTTTTCTGCTTAACATCCTCTGTTTATAGATAGACATCTAGTATTAATTTTATTTTTGTTTAATTCTTACTGGTTCATCGTCTGATATTATCCAGCACAAGCCAATTCTGATTTCCCTTTTCTGGATAATAATAATGAGTAATGGTCCTCTATTCAACACTTCTCTCTTCAAATATCCTATTGAAAGCTGAAATCTTTTATATGTTTTCTTATTTTCTGTGCTAATTATTTCTTTCCACACTGAATTTCTTTGTAAGGAAGGATATTTTATGGCTTTTGTATAGGAATAAAGGAATAACACCCATAAAAAATCTTACATTGAATATTTCTTCTAATTTGCTAACTTCAGTAATATTCCTAGAGTTTTTTATTTCTTTCTTTTTTTTTTCCCTGATGCTTTTATAATGAAATTAAACTTCTCACTGGGAAATAATCTAAAAGGTTTAATTTTTTTAGCACAAATTAAAATTCTCTTTATCAAGTCAAATTCTCTTTATTCCTTTTTCTGCTATTCTTTATCTTCTAAGTATCTCACATATCAAATAACATTAGGTATGAGAATTATTTATGTAAATAATTGATCTGTGTAAATATTTCAAGAATAAATTTCAAAAGAAATAAAAAGCATTTTATCTAGGATAACAAAGTTTGATCAGGAAAAAAATAAAGGCTGGAAATCAGAATTTTGAGTGATCATCAAGGCTTTTCAACATCAGCATCAGGGACAAAATCACTTAATGTTACTGAGATAGGATCAAACTAAATATCCTGTAAATTATGTGTTTTTCTCTCCAACAGTGGCAGGATGCAATTCATTATCCATAACATCTTATAACAGTAACGCAGAGAAACATAATGCAAGGATAATTCACCGAAAATTTGTGATAATGAAGCCTTCACCCCCACCCACAGCACAGTGAATTACTTAAATTAATAAAAAACATTCTATAGGTTGTTTATTTAATGATTTTCTTTGTTTGTTTGTTTGTGTTTGGTTG